>NW_021319964.1:65006-121956 GCF_001605985.2 Dendrobium catenatum | reverse complement strand
TGTTCCATTGACTAAAAGAAATATCAATTTTATCTCCATTAACAATTCGTGCGGTGGTGAATAACCAGTTAAAATCATATGCCACATGCGAAAATCAATCGATTGCAAGAAAATAGACATGCGAGTTTTCCAAAAATTAAATGACATATTTTCAAATAAAGGAGGTCTGGTGATTGAATAACCTTCCGCAATAGTATGATTATCCATGGATCGAAATTCAAAAGCTTTTAAAAATTTATTTTATGAAAACTTGCTCTGATACCACTTGAAAGTGCTCAGAAGGCACTTGAAAGTTCGTTAGGGATGTTAAGCCCTATGAACTGGCCCAAGGCTAAATAAAAGAGAGGTGAATTGGATAACTTTAAAACCAAAGATACAACTAAATCCAAAATCACTATGGAAAAATAAGTGCGGAAGAAAATAATGCGAAAGTAATAATAAGAAAAGAACACACTAGATTTATAGTGGTTCGATCAAACCTTGATCTACGTCCACTCCTTGGAGGCACCTTCCAAGTATTGCACTAAAATGTGACTCTTCTTTAACCCCCACAGCTAGGCGGAGAAGCCCTTACAAAATAACTTCCACCTTCCTCGGTGCGGCGGAGTTGCCGGGTCTTTTTGACACCAAAGAGATCTTCTTCTTTGGTGAGCTTCCCTCAAGACGAGCCTTGAATCCGATGGTATTATGATGTAAGCCTGCCGGAGCAACCGTGTGGAATCCCGTCCACACTCCCTTGAGTCTCCGCTCATAGGATCTTCTCCCGCCCAGACTTCACCCATTCCTCACTCCCTTTCAAGCTCTCTCTTCAAGTCTCCCCCACAAGAATGAAGCTCCAATGGATGCCAAAAACACTTACAAAGTGCCTTGTCATAGCATAAATAGAAGAGCTAAAAATGAGCTCATTAATGCAAGTTGCCGACATTATCGTCCAGGACGATAGACGTATCATCCTGGCTGATTAGTTTAAATATGAGGAAAATCGTCCTGAATATCGCCCTGAAATGAAGCTGAATAATGTCTAATCGGCTCGAACGATCTTGAGATCGTCCAGGACGATTTGACCATGTAATTGCTTTCCTTAAATTCCAGAGAAATTTTGGAAAAATTAACCTTGATTGTCCTGGACGATATTTTATAGTCCTGGACGATCCTCTGGACGATGTCCAAAAATAGGTTATTTCTAAATAGATCTGGCGGCAGATTCTTGCTGAATTGAGCCTATAATCCTGGCCGATATTAAATCGTCCAGGACGATGTGTTTTGCATAATGACGGCTGCTTTAATGAGGATGTCCTAATTAGGGTTTCAACTTTTGTCAGATCGTCCAGGACGATATAAATATCATCCCGGACGATGTTACCACAAATAAAAATCTTTTAGGACACAACATAAAATCTTCCAAGTTACAAATCATCAGATGCCACACCAAATACAACAGACTCAAGAAAGGAAAAAGATTACAAACTGACACAGACCTAGTCTACCCAATCTTGAGCAGGTTCCAAATTGCAGTTTGATCGTGTGGACCTGAAACGTTAGCACATAAGGCAATCGTAGAGAAATAAGGAATGTTTGCTATCATCAAAATCATAAACCATAGATTCACAACAAAAACTACTTTCACTACTTTATATAGGGCATTTGCTTTTACAATAATGTATTTTGGTCTTTGAAATGCTTCTGCTACATTTCAGATATGCATGATGTATATCTTTTCAGATTTAATTGAGTAGGGCATCAAAAATCTTTATGGATGACTTTTTTATTTTTGGCATTACTTTTTATTCCTATCTTGATCGTTTGATTACTATACTTAAATGATGTATGAAAATAAATTTTAAGTTAATTTGGGATAAATGTCAATTTATGGTAATTGAATGATTATTTTGGGGCTTAAAATTTTTAAGGAAGTATTAGAGGTGGGCAAAGCGAAAGTTTAGGTGATAAGAAAACTTTCACCATCTACTTTAGTTAAGGGTATAAGAAGCTTTTTATGGTATATTGGATTCTATAGGAGATTTATAAAGGATTTTTCTAAAATTTCTAAATCATTATAGCACTTATTGAAAAAAGATATATTTTTTTTTAACACTACATGCATTGATGCCTTTAACACTTTGAAATGGCATTTAACAATTGCTTTTATTATTATTGCAATTAATGGGCCTTTGCCTTTTATAATTATTTATGACACAAGTGATTTTGTTATAGGTGTTTTCTTGTTCAAAAGCAAGTTAAAAAATTTAATGTCACTTTTTATGCTAGAAGAATATTGAAATATTCATAGTAGAATTATACTATTATTAAAAAAGAACTGCTACCAATTGTCTTACTTTAATAAATTTTGGTCTTATTTGATTGCGTATACCGACACTTCAACAATCAAATTTCTTTTGACAAAAAAGATTCCAAACTAAGATTAGTTAGGTGGATTCTTTTGTTCTATGAATTTGATGTAAAATTTTTTCATAAAAAATGTACTGAAAATTAAATTGTTGATCATCGTTTAAGTCTTATATTTAAAGAACATATATTTATTGAAATTGATATAAATATACTTTTTCCTGATGAGCAACTGTTTGCTTCACATCTAAGTAGGATATCATGGTATGCTAATATTGTTATTTTTATTGTATGTGTTGTGCTTCCTTTTAAATTATTTTCTACTCAAAAAAGGAAATTTTTGCATGAAGTCAAATACTACTTTTGGGATGAGCCATATTTAATTAAAACTTGTAATGAACAAACCTTTAGGATATGTCCCTCTAGAGATAAAGTAGAATCAATAATTAGGGAATGTCATTACTCTCATTATGGATGGTATTTTAAAGGCTTTAGAACTAATTCTAAGATACTCCTATCATGATTTTTTTAACCTATACTATTTTAATATTTTAATGAATATATTAAGAAGTGCGATCAATATTAAAGAGTATGTAATATTTAAAAAAAAGCAATTAAGTTATGTTTTGAAAATTGAGTTGTTTGATGTTTGGTGATTAGTTTTTATGGGACCATTTGTGTAATCTTATGTATGCCAATATATTTTAATTATTGTCAACTATGTGTCAAAATGGATTAAAGGAGTGGGAACCCTTAGGATGAATGCTCATATTATGCTTAAATTTTTAAAGAAAAATATTTTTCTAGATTTAGGATACCTAGAGTTTTAATTAGTGATTGGGGAAGCCATTTTTGTAATAAGAGAATAGAAGCAAAACATGTCAAATATGGTATTCATCATAGGATTACAACAACTTATCATCCTTAAACTAGTGGCCAAGCTAAAATAAGTAACATAGATACAAAAAGAAACTTAGAAAAACTATTAGTTCTAATAGGAAAGATTGGGCTATTAAATTAATGATGCATTATGGGCCTATATAATTGCTTTTAAAACACCTATTAGAATGCCTTCCTATTATTAGGCTTTGAAAAGTTTTTCCATCTTCCTGTAGAACTAGAGCATAAGTCATTTTGGTTTGTTAAGGATTTAAATTTAATTGTAAGGGAATGGAAGAAAAGAGGTTAGTACAGTTGAATGAGTTGGAAGAATGTAGTAATGAAGCTTATGAAAATGCTAGGATTTATAAGGAGAAGATTAAACAATCGCATGACCGTAAGCTTATTATGAAAGTGTTTACCCATGGACAAGAGATTTTTCTTTTTAATTCTAAATTAAAATTATTCTCAGGAAAATTAAAGTCTAGGTGGTTAGGTCCATTCATTGTTATAAAAGTATTCCCATATAAAGCCATAGAAATTCATGATAAAAGGATTTTAGACATCTTTAAGGTAAATGGTCATAGGTTGAAGCCCTACTTAGGAACATACATTTATCATTTTAGGAATATCATTGAAATAGATAACCCTAAAAAGAAATAATTAGCATAGCCTAGTTGAAGACTAAACCTTATTGTTGATCGGAGGAAACCTTTAGGTTATGTGTTGTTGTAAGCATTATTAGTTTCTTTTTTGTATTTAGTTTTGTTCTATAAATCAGAAGTGTGATTTACCTATTGTAGTGATTTGTTTATGTTATTACAGTGTAAGTTCAATTTACATTTAATGAAATTGATACTATTGCTTAACTGTTAAAAATGATCTCTACATAGCACTTGCATTTTGATTGCTTATTTGAGCAAAATAAAAATATTAATTAAAAATTATTTTAAATTAAGAAAAATAGTAACTTCTGGTGATAGATTTGATGAATGAAGAATCATAATTTTTAATTTAAAAATCATAATCATTAACTAAAGAAAATCATCTAAATTATTGACTTACCTTATATTAAAATCTATACACTTAAGCATAGACTAATGATTTAAAGATTAAATAATTGAATTTATAGAAAAGAAGTGTTTAGATTAAATTGGAAAAATCATCATAAACTTAATTGTGGAATTAGTGACTTAACAATATCCTTACATTAATTCAATTTAGGGTAACTAGAAGGAAAAAAAGTATTCAGATATTCAAAATCATTATTAGTACTCAAAATATGAAAAATATGATAAAAATATGAAAATCAAAAGGAAAAAGAAAAAGAAAATTAAGAGTACTTAAAAAATTGGAATCTAATAAAGCTTAATTCCAAATAGTATTATAATATTAAGATTAAATAGGAAAATATTAGTAAACTAATGCATATGACATTTTATTAATAAACTTATAATATAACTACAAGCAATAGCAATTTCTAAATGTCATATTTTTCAAATCTAAGAAAATAGTAGCCAATATTGCTCTTACAGTTGTAGTGGATAATTTTAAAGTAACCAATAACAAGGATGATTAATTGGGATAATTACTCGTGATCGTTCAAATTAAAATTGCATAAACTTCGATCATTCTTAATTACATCTACATAATGAAGTATTTTCTTACAGTTAAATAATCTTAAATTGACAATTTTTATTTGGGCTACGAGGCTAATCAATAGTTATTACACCGTAGTTTGAGGATAAGCTGGGTGGAATTTATTAAGTGTGAATTTGTAGAGTTTTACTACCTCAAATATTAGTAAAATATTGTTTTTAGTTATTGTTGTGTAGGAAATGCTCAGAAAAATGAAAAAAAAAAAATCATAATTATTAAACCGTCACTCCAACTACTAGCACTGCAGCGCATAAAATGCATATACACCAAATCAGCAGAATGTGGTGTGAGAGCCTCAAGAATAATAACAATGAACTTAACATCTCAATGGAGCTAAGGTGAACAACATATCATTTAACAACACCACAATGACAAAAATCATCATTATAGCACTTTACTCTCAGAGATTTGAGCACTGAGGTACTTTATAATACCACAACACCAGATGTTACATTCAGGTACCCCAACACTCAACTTTTGTTGTGCCATGGAATAGCTGCTGAAGAAAGATGGAGATGTGTCTAATCAAATAAGCAACACACTAATTTAACCATTATATACATTGAGTCAGTGCATTGTCCTAGTGGAGCAAGCCTAGTAGCAATGAGTCACTAGTTCATTTTATAACACCATGGTGCCATCATGTAAAGCATTGTGGTGCCTACGTCTATTTCTATGCTTTGTATATACATATTCTTTTAGTAAGTTTTATTAGAGTATATCATAATTCTATCATATTTTTTATTTAGTTCAGTCAATATTGTAATGCCCCTTAAAGTAAACTCCAAAGGAGATAAGAGGAGAGAAAGATATTATATTTGGGAATTATTAGATTGTCTATTTACAAGATTTTAGATATTTAGAGGTGAAAGAGTGTGGTGAGTTCTTTTGTACAAACTGATTAACATCTCAAATAACTTTTACTCTTGTATTTTCTTTTTTATGCTAGAAATAAACACTGGTTTGCTGCTTTACATATCATGTCTAGCTAATTCCTTAGTTTTGGGCTAATGATCTAAATCGAATGTTAGTACTAATTTAAACTCTAGTGCTTTGAATGAGAAATAGATGTTTTCAATATCTCTTAAACTTAATTTAATACATACAATTGTTATGTGTGTAGTTAAAATAGTGTGATATATTACCTCAACGGAGGAGTATTGGAATAAATATGAGTATTAGAATAGAATATTTGCATGCTTAGACATAAGATGTTTAACCTTCCAGGGTCTATGGAGACGCAATCATTGTAGAAAGGTCATAAACCTTCTTTTTCATCCCTACAAGTTTGACATAGATCAAAGGATGCATATTCTCTGATCCACATCAACAAAATAGAGTCTCATTAGAAGAGAAGAGGTTCTAAGCTCAATAAAGCCTCAAGTTGTGTAATGATTAAATGATTCAAGCATACGACAAGTTGATTCATTCAAGAACTTTCCTAGTAGAAGACTTGGTCCTAATTCTACGAAGACCTTTCTTAGTACATCAAAAGATAGTTGAAAAGTATAAACTAACACGGAAAGGTCTGTTCATGGTGGAGAAGACTATTAATGAGGTTCTTACCAACTAGTAGATTATAAGATAAATCATCCCATGTTGCCTATCAATGGGCAATATGTTAATAAGTATTATGATGGATAATATATAAAATAAAATATTCAATAAATAAAGAAAATTTTTAAAATTTGAACTATTTATGCTATTTACTTTTAATAATGAATAGGGTCAGAATGACAGGATTGGATCTAAAGACATATACCAAAATTTATAAATTTCAAAATTCTTAGTGCATGATTAAATTTTATTTTTAAAGGTGTGTGATCGAATAACCTTCAGGTGTTCTACAAATTCCAAAAGTATCCATAATAGATTTCAAAAAGTAATCTAAACTTTAAGTTTTGAAACAAGATGTTTGTCTGAAAGAAATAACTGAATAAACCATCCCGTACGAACAAATTTTGTATAGTATGATTAGTTTTAAAAAAAAAATTAACACTCCCCAGTATGTGTGCACAGTAACTCAATTAAAACGACACTCTCTCATACTCAATAAAAAATGTTAAAATATAGACTCCAGTTATAATGAACCCTACACAAATCTGACTTGAAATTTTCAATAATCTGGAGGATGATTTTCCTAAAATATTAGTACTCATAAACAAAAAAAGAGATATATCTAATATATTTTAGGAGAAATAACAATTAAAACAATAATATTTGAAATCATCAAAAACACACATGTTGTAATAATCTCAACAATAAAAAAAACTAAGTTACAATAATCTCAACAATCTCCCCCTTTTTGATGATGACAAAATAATTATTATTTGAGTTAACATTTATACCATAAATTTCTCCATAGCTCCCCCTAAATAAATGAACATATTTTGAATATAGGGATTTTCCATGAAGATCAGAAGTCAAATTTATTTTAAAATACACAAGAAATACAAAAACATAAAAAATACACAATATATAAGAAACACAAAAACACAACCACAAATAATAGACACAAAAAACAAACAATATTATTACTCCCCCTTTTGACAACAACAAAAAGGAAAGAAGAAATTGAAATGTAAGATGTCAAATGATAAACGAAAAGAATTGACCTTGAAAATTATTTCAAAATAATTGCAATAACAATATCAATTTCATAAGACTAAAAAGAAAGATTAAAAATTTTAAATCAAAGAACAACTGAAATAAGAAAAGTTAATCAAGATCATGATGCATCCTAGATGAATTAAATAAACATGATTATTACAAAAATGATGAAATGAAGATTAGTTAACTTCTATTTTCAATATAGAGTATAATTGAAAATTAGATTGATTTGAATTAGAGATTAAATGATAATTGAAAGAACATAATAAAAAAAAAATTTTAATTTGTGACATTGCACATCTTTTCAAATATTTGTGGCACACTTTATGCGTCTTTTTCTATTTAGGCTATTTTTTTACTTTTTTTCAATTTGTGAATCATTGCGCAATCTTTTGATTTTTGCACACAATGTACATTTGCTTTTATATACTTTGAGTCTTTTCAAAATCAATAATCTAAAATCAAATTTCTCTAATAACAAAATAATCATATTGAAAAAGAATTAAAAAATGTTAAGACATCAATATTACAATAAAGATATTCAAATTATGTTTTCCTAAATGAACATGAAATTGATCTTCATAACTAAATCCAATTATAATTTAATTTAAATTTTTAAAAAGTTAAATTTCATAATGAAATTAATTTTGTAATACAAGTTAATTTATCACATTTTTTAGATCAATTACAAAAGGCTTTTCGTGTAGGCATACTAACATTTCAAAATAAGAAACAAAATAAGTTCGCAAAACATAACATTTTTCATTGATATCGAAAGTATTTAATACATTCAATACAAAGATATCAACTGATAACACTACAAATAACACACATAATCATCACATAGATAAATTTAACAACAAACAACAAACATAACTAACAACAACATAAAGAAAATTTAACATCATATCATAAGACAAAGACTGGTAGAAGCAACATCAGTGAAGTACAACTAAAACTCAGAGGGACCCTGGTTTGGAGGAGATGGTTGGTTGAACAATTAAAAATAGCTATTCATCATAGCTATATTTGTGTTCACCAAGTCAAACTAACCTCAGATTCACCCTATATCTTCTTGGTATCTCGCATCATGCTGATTTAAATGAGTCTCAATTTAATCAAAAAGTTGATTAAAGTGAGTCTCCAACCGATTAAATTACTGGACCATCTCTTAAAAGTAATTTTGGCCAGGTCCTTGTGTAGGTGCAGGAGCTCCCCCTTCTCCCTCAGTGTCATCACCCAAACTCTGATCTCTCCCAAATAGTGATCGCAAAGAAGCATCAGAAAAATAGATTAGGAGATCAGTGGGAGGATCAGAATGAATCAGGTTGTACTTCTTTTCAAGGATATATGGAATAAGATGTCCTAAGGCTACATTCTTTTTCCTTTTTTGATGAGGATGAACATTCTCTGAAAGGTTTTGTAGATAATCCATAATGAGTTGGACTTCATCAATTGATTTTACAGTCATCATTAGATATGTGATAGTGGACATGAGTGGATTTAAATTCACTGGATCACCAACTTTAGGAATAACATAAGTTCTTAAAACTTGCTGGATGATCCGAGCATTTTGATTCAAGGTTCTAAACTCGGGCTAAATGATTGATTTGAGAAACACCTCTAAGAACTTATTTAATTTCAGTCCAGTAAAAGTTAGATATAGAGGTCATATCTATGTGTCATTCTTGGATGAAAGAACTTATCCTAGAATTATCTTTGCTAACTCTCATGTTGGCCAAGAAGTAATAAAAAGTATTTTTATGATATGCATAAGTCAGAATAAAGGATAGTTGAGTGGAGGCAAACAAAGGCATTACAGAAAAATGAAGATATTATTGGATTATCAGTCCAGATGGAGTGATCTTCACAGTAGTGAATCTAAAGAATGCATCTTAAAACTTCTTAGATGAGAAGTTAGAATCAGCAGCACTAGATGAGGAAGAACCTTTGGAACCTCAAGGACGCTTGCTAGAACTGGCCATTTCCTAAAGAGTTTTGAAGTGAAGATGAATGTGAATGAAAATGATTTTCAAAACCCTTATATATATAGAAAAATTGAACATCATACTGTATGAATTTTTATCATACGCATAATTTGTGAAATTGTATAGAACAAAATTGTTTTCATATTTACGAACGAAAACTGCCAAAAATGAAACAACTTTTCATAAAACATTATTTACAAGATATCCTATCATACAAGCTTTTTGACCACATAATCGTACAGACAAATAGGTGTTTGTCTGAGATGATCAGAACATGTAAGGTCATTTTAAAGACGATTAGGTTTGTCCCCTACAGAAACTTACACCTGGATTATATAGACAAATATGTTTTCGTACGTATGATCACCAATAAATAATTAAACCTACTTAGTAAAATCATCCCCATTCATACAAACAAACCCATACTAATCATACCATATGATGACGACATCATACAGTCTGAAACCTTTTAACAAATTAAGGTTTTGTGTTAATTCCCATAACAATCATATAAACACCTACAAAATTCATACAAGACGAATATATATTCGTACATTACAAATAGAATATAAAAAATACATGAAAAATAAAAAAAACTTCTCAGAATCAAGTGATAAGTATTCAGTTTAACACACATAACGAACAAAAACAAATCAAAAACTCAAAACATGAAACAAAATAAAAACTCACATAAAAATCAAAATAAACAACCAAAAAATAAGTAAAAATAAACATAAACACAAAATATAACAAGTTTACAGAACATTTTAATTTTAAGCATTAAGATCAATCACACCTAACCTTATCCTTAAGGTGCTAAATATGTCAAAGGCTAGAAGTTTTGTAAAAATATCTACAAGTTGATTTTCAGTTGAAACATGATTGAATTCAATTTCTCGTTTGACTACATAATCCCGAATGAAATAATGCCTTATGTCTATATTTTGGTTCTAGAATGTTGGATAGGATTCTTTGATATGCAAATGGCATTAGTGTTGTCATAATAAATTGGAATTATGCCTATTATAAATTCTATATCAATCAACTATTATTTCAATCAAAGTACTTGAGCCACACAACTTCCTAAGGTAATATATTCAACTTCAATAGTAGATAGGGCTATAGAATTTTATTCTTACTGGACCAAGAAATCAAAAAAAATTTCTATGAATTGGCAAGTTCCATATGTACTCTTTTAATCAACACTATAACATGCAAAGTATGAGTCTAAATATCCAACAATTTCAAATGAAGTGCTGTACTTGGGATATCAAATTCCTAAGTTTTGAGTTCCCATAAGACATCTTAAAATTTTTTTCACTGTTATCAAATGTGATACTTTTGGATCAGATTGAAATCTAACACATAAATAAATATAAAGCATTATATCTGGTTTGCTAACAGTCAAATAAAATGATGATCTAATTATACCTCTAAATTTCTTTTGATCAACAGATTTTTCTTTTGGGTCCTTTTTTAATTGAACTGAGGAAGTCATTGGTGTAGTTACTAGTTCAACATTATCTTTTTCATACTTCTTAAGGATGTCCATAATATATTTTGACTGACTAAGAAGTATTTCATCCTCATTTTTCTTAATGCTAAAACCAAGAAAATAACTTAGATCTCCCATTAAACTCATCTCAATTTAACTACTTATTATTTTAGAAAAATCATCACAAAGTTTTTTATTTGTAGATCCAAAAATGATATCATTAACATATATATATATGAAAAACGAGTACATCATCTCCTAATTTCTTCAAAAAGAAAGTGGTGTCCTCACTTTCTTTTTAAAATTATCTCTCTAATAGGAAAGTGCTTAATCTCTCATACCAAGCCCTAGGTATTTATTTCAATCCATATAATGCCTTTTTTAATTTATATATATGATTAGAGAATTTGAATTTTTAAATCCTAGAGGTTACTCAACATAAACATCCTCTTGTATCTCCCAATTCAAAAAGACACTCTTAATATCCATTTGGCATAATTTAGATCCTTTAAAAAAAGTTAAGGCTAACAAAATCCTAATTGCTTCAAATCTTGCTACAGGGGCAAAAGTCTTTTCAAAATTAATACATTTAATTTGATTATACCCCTTAGTCACCAATTTAGCCTTATTTATAATCACAAATATTGAATCATTCATTTTGTTTTTGAACATCCACTTAGTTCTAACTATACTATGATCCTTTTTCCTCTCAATCAATTCCCAAACACCATTCCTTACAAATTGATTTAACTCCTCCTACATGGCCAAAATACAAACTTCATCTGAAACTGCTTGATTAACATTTATGGGTTCAATCATTAAAAAAAGGCAGAATAGTTAACCTTTTTGCTAAGAACATGCCTAGTCCTAACAGCCTCACTAGGTTTACTTAAAATCAATTCCTTAGTGATTTTTATAAAATTTCAATTCACTTGATATAGAGTTTTCTTTTTCTACATTTTCTTCCAAATTTATCTTTTCAATCCCTTAAGAGTTAGTTTCTATATGATCCTCTTCCAAATTTGGCTCTTCCAAAATCTCAAATTTATCAAATACAACATGTGTGGTCTTCTCAACTATCAATGTTCTTTTGTTAAACACCTCATATGATTTTTCAACACTAGAATATCAAAAAAAAATTCTTTCATCTAATTTTGGATCAAATTTTCCTAAATGAGATTTTTTATTATTATGTTTGAACACCTTACATCCAAAAACATGCAAATGTGAAAAATTATGTGTTCTCCTCTTAAGAAGCTCATAGGGTGTTTTGTTCAATTCTGATCTAATGTTCACCCTATTCAAAATATAATAAGTTGTTCTAATCACTTCAGCCCAAAAATATTTTGGAAGTGAGTATTCTTCCAACACATCTTTGGCGGCTTCAATTAATGTTTTATTCTTTCTTTTAGCTATCCCATTCTATTAAGGGGTCTTAGGTACAGACAAATTGTGATCAATTCCTTTTTCTTTATAAAATTTCTCAGCTTTTTATTTTCAAATTAACCTCCGTGATCACTTTAAATTGTTAAAATTTCACATCCTAGTTTTTTCTAATTCCAAGTCAAAAAGTTTTTAAATTCTTCAAATGATTCACTCTTATGAAATAAAAATTTAACCCATATAAATCTCGAAAAATCATCAATAATCATAAATTCGTATAGCTTCCCTCCTAGACTTACAATGCTAACTGGTCCAAAAAGATTTATATGAATAATCTCCAATTATTTGCTAGTTGTAAGATCCTTAATATAATGAAATGAGGACTTCACCTATTTTTTTAGTTGCATGCATTACAAAGGTGATCCTTAGTAAATTCTAGTTTTGGTATACCTCTAACAGGTTCTTTTAGATAATTTTTCTAAGATTTTTTATACTAGCATAACAAAGCCTCCTATGTCATAACCATGATTCATCAGAAATTAATTTTAAACAAAAAGCATAAGGAGATTTAATACAATTTAAATCTAGCATATACACATTGCTTACCATATTTCCATGCAGTATATAAATTTCATTTTGGCTTAGTATGCAGTTAGTGTGAAAACATTTAACATTATATCCTTTATCTCATAGCTGACTAATACTCAAGAGATTATGCTTTAAGCCTTCTACAAGTAACACATTTAAAAAAAAAAAATTATTTAATTTGCCGATCATATATGTGCCTACCACTTCTCTAGTGGTATTATCTCCCAATGTAACATTGCCTCTATTCTTGGCTTCCAGCAATATAAATTGTGTAGTATCTCCAGTCATATGCTTCAAGCAACCACTGTCTAGGTACTAAATGTTCTCACGAGGTCTTGTATGAGAGGGTTTATACAAAATGATCAAATGTTAGTTTTTGGAATCCAAATAAGTTTGAGTTCTCCACATGGCAAAATTAAACTAGATGCATGTATGATATGACTTATTTTATGCATTTCTGGTCTCCACACTAAATGAGTTTTGCTATATATAATAAAAGTGTGTGAAATATATCCAATCATTCCATAGAAAAAATACTTAACTCTAGGAAAAGGATTTTTCAATCTCGGAAAATAAAATCATCTCTTCCTAGGTTTTAAGATTTTTTATTTTAAAATAGGATCATTAAAATCTTCAAGTTTAGGGGGGATCCTTTTCTCCTCAAAAGCTTTTACTTTCACTCTAAGAAATAAGTTTGCATTTTCTAACACAGTATTATCAAATTTCAAATAGTGCTCTTTATTTTCAGATTCATCCTTAAAAGTATTTATTTTTTTTCCAATAGAGAATGATTTTAATAATTAATTTTGTTTGTTGAAATCATTAAATTTATCTAATAAATTAATGTGGTTATTATCATTCTAGGCGTCATCTTTCCTAAGGGTTCCATGCCCTTTTTGTGATTCAATAAAGCCCAAATTCAATTTAGAATGCATCTTTTTTAGTTTTTTTATATGCAGTATGAATTCTTTCAGAAACTTCAAGTAATTCGTCATAACTTAAATCACATACCTCGTCTTGATCTGACTGATCAAGCTAATTGACCATTAAGCACAGATTGATGACTTCTTTTTTCTTTTTTGTTTCTGATGAATCCGAAGCTGAGTCCATCCAAAAAGCTCGTTGAAATTTCTTCTTACCCTTCTTCATATATGTTTTCTCCTCCACCTTCTCCTTGCTAGAACTGGCTTTAAGATTAGGGCAGTTTGATTTGATATATATAGGTTTCCTATATTCATAGCAAATAACATCGTTATAAATCTTAATATTTTTGTTGAACTTATCTTTCTTTCACTATTGGTGTCTTCTTTGCTCCCTCTTTAGAAAACTCCTAAATTTTCTGTTCATCAAGGTAATATCATCATCTTCCTCAAGTTGTGACTGATCACTCTCTGAGTCATCCACTTTCAAAGCTATGTTATTCTCCTTTTGCTTTTCACCTGTATCAATCTATCTTTGAGTCACTCCTTACTTGTAAGCAATTAGTGATCCAAGAAGATTGTCAATAAAATACACATTTAAATCCTTAGACTCTATAATAGTAATTATTTTAGCATCATATGCCTTGGGCTAATAACAAAGTATTTTATTAATCTTTTTAGCATTCGTTAGTTCCCTACCTAAAACATATAAATAAGTGAATATCTGAGTGAAATGTATATACATGTCAGATATATATTCATTCAGTTTCATGTGAAATAATTCATAATCATGTAATAAGATATTTAATCTAGATTGTTTCACTTTGTTAGTTTGTTCATATGTGATATAGAGTCTATCCCATATTTCTTTTTCACTTTTGCAAGTAGAAACACACATGTATTCTTTTGATATATGTGCATACAAGAAACTATTTAAACATTTTGTGTTTAATTGTGCTAAGTCTCATTCTTTTATAGTCCAGTCAGGAAAGGGTTTTTTCAACTCTAATGTTGTCTATAAGTTTAGTTGGCCTAGTGTACCCATCCTAAACTATAATTCACTTGCAATAGTAAATCGATTGAAAAAAAAAACATTCATATTTTCCAAAAATTAAAAGTGATATTATCAAACAATGGAGGTCTTGTGATCGAATACCCTTCAGCTGTGTTATAGTTTCCCAAAGTAGCTATATTCAATTTCAAAAACTAATCTAAAACTTAAGTTTTGAAACAAGGCTCTGATACCACTTGTAAATTTTGTATAGGTTGTTAAACCTATGCAAAAGTCCCTAGGCTAACCAAGAGGGGGGATGAATTAGTATTTTAAAAATTTATTCTCTTGGAGATTAATGAAAACCATTTTTCTTTTATTTTTTACAAAAAAAAATTTTCAACCATAAAACATAAAATGCTGAAAAATAAAAGTACGAAAATAAAAATGAACATAAAGATTTATAGTGGTTCAGTCCAACAAGACCTATGTCCACTCCCTGAAGACTCCCCCTTCAGGTATTGCACTATTACAAAAGTGACTCTTCTTTTTTCCCCACAGTAAGGTGGAGAAGCCTTTACAAATTTTCTCTCTTCCACCAATCCCCAGTGCGGTAGAGTAACATTTTCCTTTCACACCCTCCAAGTGTCGGGAGAGTACCGTCATCCTTTCATACACTCCAAGTATCAGCATAGTACTATCATCTCTTCATACCCTCTAAGTATCGGTAGAGTACCATTATCCTTCTTCAAAAATCTTCTCTCGAGCAATTAGAAAGAAGAAAAGAAGAGAAGTAATAAAAATACAAAAGAGATTCTTACCTTTGATTAATCTTGTGAAACCTTTACACTCCACTTGCAAGAACTCTCTCTCAAACACTCACCCAAAACACTCTTTCACTTACTCTCAAAGAAATCATTAAGAACCACTCTTCTCAAGTTAGTTTTTAAGGACTATTTATATAAAATACACGAAAAACTATCCATAAAACTAAAAAATTTCATTTTGAGCATACACGATCATATAATATGATCGATATTCATCCCAAACAAATTGTTTAAAATTGACTGGTACGATACTATACAAAATGTTTTTGTAAAAGCCTATTATATAGTATGATATGTATATCATCCCGTATGAATAGTAATAAAAAGATCCTATTCATCTAAACAAAAAAGATCCCAACAATTTCATACTCTAGATGTCATCCGTATGAAATCCAGATCATCCTTAATGAATAGTTCAAAAAATTAATATGTTCATATGGATAAAAATAATCCACATATTTTTGTACTCTGAACATCATCTAGATGAAGTCCATATCATCTCAGATGAACAGTTCAAAAATTAACATGTTCATCTGGATAAAAATGTTTCCCACATTTTTATACTATGGATGTCTTCTATACGAAGCCAACTTCTTATAGTACGAACTGTACTTAGAAAAAAAATTTGCCCAAGTTTTGATTAACTGCTCGTTGGAGGAAATAACTAAAAAAATCATCATTTATGAATGAAAACCGTATAATACAATTAGTTTTGTAAAAAAAATTTTAATACTGTCCCAGTGTGTGTATGCATGGTTACTCAATTACAATTACAAACCAAACCAAAAGTCACCATAAGAAAATTGAACTGCGAAAATTAAATGCAAAAAAAATAGTAAGAAAGAACACAGAAATTTATAGTGGTTA
Organism: Dendrobium catenatum; assembly: GCF_001605985.2. NCBI lineage: Eukaryota > Viridiplantae > Streptophyta > Magnoliopsida > Asparagales > Orchidaceae > Dendrobium > Dendrobium catenatum. Next base: position 105,403 of record NW_021319964.1, on the reverse strand, counting down.
GGTCAACTTGACCTACGTCCACTCCCCAAAGCCCCACCTTTAGGTATTACATTAAACTTAGTGACTTTCCTTTTGCTCCCTCAGCAAGGTAGAGAAGCATGTACGAACCTCTTTTTCACCAACACTAGTGAGACAGAGAACCCAACTCCTTTTACATCCTCCTGAGCAATCAGAGAACCCGACTCCTTTCACTTCCTCCTAAAGCAGGTAGAGAACCTCAATCAATTGCTAAAGTAGACCCTTCTCGAATCTCCAAGGAACTAGGGATGATGACTGGAGAAGATGACTCAGATTCTTGCTTGAAGCAGTCTTTGTGAAACCACTCATAAACTCCCCCTCATAAGATCCTCTCTCTCTCTTCCTTAATCTCTCTCTCCTCTTGGATCTCTCACATCAATACAGTAGAAAAATATACAATCTTGGGTAAACAAGAGGTCATATATAGAAGAGCTTCAAATTTGATCTTAATTGCAACAAATTGACATAGATTGTCTAGAACAATCGATAGATCATCCTGTACGAACAGTACAAATTCAGCTCAATCAACTAGGATGATCTGGGAGAGTTTAGATAATTAGAAGGTTTATTTATTTTGATCATCTAAGATGATTGGACATCATCATGTATGATTAGTTTGTGGCATCAAATATCATCTAGAACATCACCCTGGATACATATCTGGATGATGTAAATAATAACTAATCATCTAGGACGATTTCACTATCATCCTAGACGATAAGTTCAAAATGTCAAATATCATCCAGAACTTTGCCCTAATTACATATATGGATGATAAAAAATAACTGATAATCTAGGATAATTTGGGATCATCCTAAATGATTTGTATAAATCAATAAATATCATCCAAAGCATCGTTCGGGTCGTCTATGAAAAAACTAAGGTTTGTTTAACTGATCATCTCGGATGATCTTGCAATCATCCAAGATGATATGATAGAAGAATTAAATATTAATTATTTTCCTTAATTACAAAACTAATTTAGGTATAATTACACTACATCATCCAAGATGATGTTCTAGATGTTGCGAATCTGTTTTCATAGATTATGATTTTGATGATAGCAAACACTCTTATTTTTCTATAATTACCTTGCCTACTAACATTTTAGGTCCACAATATTAGATGACAATTGGAACCAGCTTAAGATTGAGTAGAGTAAGTCTGAGTCACTTTGTACACTTTTCCCTTTTCTTAAGTCTATTGTAAAAGGTGTGGCTCCTAATGCTAAGTAACCTTGCACACACACACCTTGGGAGAATTTTTAACTATTTCTTAGAGTTTACTATTCTTGGTAACATCATCCGGGATGATATTTATATCAGTATGGTTGATCGATTCAAATATAGAAACCCTAATTAGGGCATCATTATTAAGGAAGCCGTCATTAAGGCGATCGGCCTGGATGATATTGTATCGGTCGAGCTGATAGGCTCAAATCAGAAATAATCAACTGCTAGATCTATTTAGGTATTAGTTATTTTTGGACATCGTCTAGGACATCGGCCTGGACGATGCAGCATAATTATACCTAAATTGATCAGGTGATTAAAGAAAGTAATTAAGGTGGATTGCACGATCACATCGGTCGGGCCGATCTTAGGATCAGTCGGGACAATGGCATGGACGATTGACATCAGCCAGCTTTTATTCAGGGCGATATTCAGGATGATTTTCCTCAGATTTGAACTAATCGTCCAGGATAATATACTATCGGTTTGGACGATATGCCCAAAAATTATCTAATCATCCCAAATCAACCTGGCTGATTGAGCAAAATTTATAATGAGCGGCCAGGCCGATATCCCTATCAGCTTGGATGATAAAGTTAGTTTGTATAAAATAAGAGTTATTCTGAAGCTCTTCTATTTAAGATCTCTTGTTCAACCTTAAAGCAGATCTTTTGCTACTATCTTGACCTGAGAAAGCCTAGAGGAGAGGGAGAGAGGGAGAGAGAGAGGATTTTATAAGGGGGAGCTTGTGAGGGAGTTTCACAAGGGTTGCTCCAAGCATTGTTCCACTTCTACTTCTTACACCATAGTGTCTTATCCTTGGAGGGTTGATAGAGGACTTCTTCAACAATCGATCAAGGTTCTCTTCCTACTTCAGGAGGAAGCAAAAGGAGTTAGGTTCTCTGCCTCACTAGGATTGTTGGAAAGGAGTTTTTTTGTGAGGGCTTCTCCTTATTGCTATGGGAGCAAAAGGAAAGTCACGCTGTTTAGTGCAATACCCAGAAGGGGCCTCTGGGGAGTGGATGTTGGTTGAGTTGATCGAACCACTATAAATTTCTGTGTCCTTTTACTACTACATTCCACATTTATTCTTCCGTACTTTGATTTTCATTATGGTGATTTTGGTTTGAGTTTTTTTATTGTGTTTTAATTGAAATAATTTTTAAAATATCAATTCACCCCCCCTCTTGGTTAGCCTTGGGCTAGTTCATAAGGGCTTAACATCCCTAACAAACTTTCAAGTGGTATCATCATAAAAATAAAGTTTGAAAACTTTTTGAATTTTGATCCATGGCTAACTTTGATAATCATAATACTATGGAAGGGTATTCTATTACCTGACCACCTTTGTTTGATAATATTCTTTTTAATTTTTGGAAAACTCGCATGTCTACTTTTTTTGAATTGATGAACTATTGCATGTGGATGCTTGTTAAGAATGGTTATACACATCTGATTGGTAAACTTAATAGAGTTAATGTTCCTCTTCCTTTTACTGAATGGACTCATGATGATAGGGATTTAGCACAACTTAATGCAAAATATTTGAACTATTTTTTCTTTGCTTTAAAATCTGAATATTACATGCGTGTTTTAACTTGCACTACTAGTAAAGAAATTTGGGTTAAATTATGTATTACTTATGAAGGAACTAAAGAAGTCAAGCAATCTCGATTAAATATTTTATTGCATAATTACAAACTTTTTTATATGAAACCATCTGAATCAATTTCTAAAATATATACTAGGTTTACTCAATATATAACTTCTTTGCATGCCTTAGGAAGAGAACTCACTAACTATGAAAAGGTGAATAAAATTTTGAGATGCTTACCTTACTCTTTTGATGCTAAAATCACTGCAATTACTGAATCTAAAGATTTGAATACTTATTTGATTGATAACTTACTTGGCTCACTCATTGTTTACGAGTAAGGGGATAATCAAAAAAATCTTGATACAGGTGAGAAAAAGAAAGAGAAAATTGTGGCACTGAAGGCCAATAACACAGACACTGAATCTTCCGGGTTTGAAAGCGATGATGTTGCCTTAATCATTTGGCAATTTAAAAGCTTTCTAAGGAAGAAGTAAAAGAACAATCAAAAGTGGAATAAAGATAAGGGAAATAATAATTTTAAGAGTTATAATGATATGATTTGTTTTGAATGCAGGAAGCCAGGACAAATTAAAGATGATTATCCTACACTTAAGTCTCACCCAAGCATTGAAAAGGGTGAGGAGAAACTCAAGTTCAAGAAGAATAAGAAGAGATTCCAAAAGGCGTTCTAGGCGGATTCTGCATCAGACTCCTCTGAAGAGGAGACAACAAACTTATGCTTAATGACAGACGATCATCTTGGTCATGGTGACCAAGAAGAGGTATATGAACTAACTTATGATCAACTACTTAAAGTTTCAAAATAAATTCATGCATCATATAAGAAACTTAAGAAAATACATGCCAACTTGAAATTAGAATTTTTAAATTTACAAAAAGAGCATGAAATTCTTCTTAAAGATCATTTTATAATTAATAGCAATCACATGTCTTTACTTGATGAGTTTGATGCATTAAATAAAAAGTATGTTGAATTATCTGATGCACATGATTCCTTAAAATCATTTCATGCTGAGTTAGAAAAGGAGTTTAAAAAGTTAGAAAATCTAAAAACTTTTGAAAATAAAAAACCATCATTATATGCATAACATAAAAAGAAGCATCACCACATGAGTAGATTAGTGCATCATTTTATTGGAGTTAGATATTTTTCATGTGGCTGTTGCAAACCTTATTTCATGGATTATGTTTTGATGATTGGCAAACCCTACTGATTATCTTGGACTGCCTATTTTTTCTAACATTTCAGGAATCGAAGATTGGACGAACAAACGATGCAAATACAAAAGTGGGTAGGATAGGGTTGAGTCAGTATGTAATCTATTTTTTCTCTTCTTGAGTAAGTTTGTAATGTTCAAAAGAATGATACTAAGTAACCCTACACACACACACTTGAGAGATTTAGAATATCTGTTTTTGCTCACATCGGCCAGGCCGATCCCTTGGATCTTCCTGGATGATCGAATTCAAAACAGAGACTCTAATCAGGATTCTTAATTAAGTCAACCGTCATTAACATATCGGCCTGGACGATACGTGTATCGGTCAGGACAATAAGCTCAAAACAGAAAGAAGTTGCTGCCATAGACAATTAAGGTATACTCTATTTTTATATTATCGGCCAGGACGATCCTTGATCAACCTGGATGATATTCATAAATTATGCCTTAATTGATCAGGAAATCAAGGGAGTAATTAAGGATGATTGATACAATCATATCGTCCTGGACGATCGCAGGATCGGCCAGGACGATCCAGTCAAAAATCTTAAGTTACTTCAGGACGATAAATATTGGCCAGCTTGTATCTAGGGCTATTGTCAGGATGATTTTCCCATGATTTATACTGATCGGCCAGGACGATCGTGAGATCGGCTGAGACGATCAAGCCAAATTTCAATCGTCTAGGAGTCTATCCAGGGCGATACTCTGGCCGATCTTCTGAGTTTTGTTTGATCGGCCAGGCCGATGTCCATATCAGCCTGGACGATAAAGTCGGCAACTTGCAATTAATGAGCTCCTTTGAAACTCTTCTATTTAAGAGCTCTTGTTCTACGTTTTTAAACACCTTTGGCTGCTGCCTTGACCTGAGAAGGCCTTGAGGAGAGAAAGAGAGAGAGGGAGAGAGAGAGGATCTTGTGAGGGGATTCACAAGGGTTGCTTCAAGGATTGCTCTTCTTGTTCTTCGTCTAAAGTTTCTCGTCCGTGGAAGGGTCGGTAGAGGTAAGGAGTTAGATTTTGGTTGTGGTTCTCTGCCAGCTTCAGGAGGAAGCAAAAGAAGATAGGTTATCTGCCTTACCGGGGTGGCAAAAAGGAGGTTCTTGTGAGGGCTTCTCCGCCTAGCCGTGGGGCTAAAGGAGAGTCACTTTTTGTGTAGTGAAATATTTGGAGGGTGCCTCCAAGGAGTGGACGTAGGTCGAGTTGACCGAACCACTATAAATACCTGTGTTCTTATTTTTGCTTCCGTATTTTTTTCGCATTTATTTTTCTGGAGTGATTTTGTTTTATGTGATTTTCATTCTTTGTGAAAAGAAATTTTAAAATACCAATTCACCCCCCCTCTTGGTTAGCTTGGGACTAAGTTCATAAGGGCTTAACATCCCTAACGAACTTTCAGTGGCATGCTAGGACACATAGCACACACTTACACTATTCACCATAGTTCACATTGGGTATGGAGACCCAAGTTACATGATTCACAGTATGAATTGCATTCTATTTTCCATAAGAAGGAACCTAAATATGTTTGGATTCCTAAATCTAACATTTGGTAATTTTGTAGGCAAGCTCTCACAAAAGGCCTCGTGAGAGCATGTGGTACCTGGATAGCTAATGCTCTCGACATATGACTGGCGATGCCAATCAATTTATTTTGCTGAAAACTAGGACAGGAGGCAAGGTTACTCTTAGAGACAACACCACTAGAAAGGTGGAAGGCTAAGGTATAATTGAAAATTCCAAGAACCTTTTGATTGAAAATGTTTTGCCTGTAGATGAACTGAAATACAACTTGCTCAGCATCAGTCAGCTTTGCGATAAGTGCTTCATCATAAATTTTTTTGCAAATTTATACATTATCAGATGAAATAATAACACTATTTTATAGGGAAAGTATATCAACAATGTTTACATGCTTGATTTAAATAATATTGAATTTATAGCTTTATTTTGCTTAAAAACTACCGTTGATGATTCATGGTTGTGGCACAAGAGATTATGTCATGCCAGTATGAAAACCCTTAGGAAAGTGACCTAGAAAGACCTAGTTAGAGTTGTTCCCAAGCTTAAGTTTTCAAAAGACCATCTTTGTGATGCCTGCCAATTAGGAAAGCTAGTCCACTCAACTTTTCACTCCATTAAGGACATTAGCACCTCTAGACCTTTAGAAGTCCTTCACATGGATTTGTTTGGACCCATTAGCACTGCCAGATTAAGAGGGAAAGTCTATGGTTTTGTGATTGTCGATGACCACTTAAGGTTCACTTGGATTAGATTTTTATCACACAAGAATGAGTCTTTTGATGAGTTTAGATCATTTTTTACTTGGATTCAGAAAAAGCTAGGTTATGAGATTTTGACAATCCATAGTTACTATGGGGGAGAGTTTGAAAATGATAGATTTGAAGACTTTTTTGAGGATAAGGGGATTAGACACAACTTTTCAGCTCCTATGACCCCTTAGTAGAACGGGGTAGTTAAAAGGAAGAACCAGACCTTAGTGGAAGCTGCTAGAGCCATGCTTACTAAGTATACACTTCTAAAATACTTTTGGGCTAAAGCGGTTAACACATCTTGCTATGTGTTGAATAGGGTGAATGTTAGAGCCAAACTTGATAAGACACCCTATGAGATTCTTATGGGTAAGACATCCAATCTTTCCCACATCCATGCTTTGGTTGTAAGGTTTTCATCTATAATAATGGGAAATCTCACTTAGGAAAATTTGACCTAAAATCTTATGAAGGAGTGTACTTAGAATATTCTAGTGTTGGGAAGTCTTTTAGGGTGTTTAATAAGAGGACATTAGTGGTGGTGGAGACTACTCATGTAGTGTTTGATGAATCTAATCCTAGGAAGCCTAGAGTTGAGGATGATGATGATGTTGGAGAGAATACCACTGGAGTAGAAAATTTGGAGAAGAGAGTAAACCCCCAAAACACTGAAGGAGTATGAGAGATTACCCAAGAAGTAGAAAATAAAGATCTGGAGGCAAGGGTTGAACCTACACACACTTTGCCTAAAGATTGAAGATACTCTTCGAGTCACCCCAAAGAACTGATCTTAGGAGACCCTTCTGAAGGTGTTAGGACTAGGCATGGACTTAGGAAAGAAGTAAACCACTCTACCTTTATCTCAATGACTATACCCAATAACATCAATAAAGCTCTTTATGATGAGTTTTGGATCTTATTCATGCAAGAGGAGTTGAACCAATTTGTTAGGAATGATGTTTAGGAGCTTGTAGAAAGACCAAAGGGGCAAAGTGTAGTAGGAACTAAATGGGTCTTTAAGAATAAGATGAATGATTTAGGTGTGGTGGTTAGGAATAAGGCAAGATTAGTGGTTAAGGGGTACAACTAAATAGAAGGGATAGATTTTGAGGAAACCTTTGCCCCTGTAGCTAAATTGGAAGCCATTAGAGTGCTACTAGCCTTTGCATGTTATAAGAAATTTAAGACTTTCAAAATGGACGTTAAGAGTACCTTTTTAAATGGGGTAATAAAAGAGGATATGTTTGTAGAACAACCCCCAGGTTTTGAGAGTTCACAATTTTTAAATCATGTTTTCAATTTAAAAAAAGGCCTTATATGGATTAAAGTAGGAACCTAGAGCTTGGTATGAGAGGCTTAGCACATTTTTACTAGAAAGTGAGTTTGTTAAGGGGAGTGTAGACACGGCCCTTTTCCTGAGGAAAGTAGGAGATGATTTACTCATTGTTCAGATATATGTCGATAATATACTTTTTGGATCTTCTGATAAAAGGCTAGGTGATGATTTTTCTAAAATAATGAGTAAGGAGTTTGAGATGATTATGATGTGAGAGTTATCCTATTTTTTGGGGTTTAGCATAAGATAATTGGATGATGGAACCTTTCTGTATCAATCAAAGTACATAAAGGATATCTTGAAGGAATATGAAATGGATAAAACCAAACCAATTAATACTCCCAATCAAAGGACCCTAATGGAAAATTAGTTGATCAAAAGAAGTATAGAGGGATAATTGGATATTTACTCTACCTGACTGCTAGTAGACCTGATATTATGTTTAGCGTTTATCTTTGTGCTAGATTTCAAGCTGATCTTAAGGAATCCCACCTAACTACAGTAAAGAGATATCTTACATACCTTCTAGGGACTTAAAACTTAGGAATATGGTATTCTAGGCACAACACTTCTTTTGAGATTATTGGATATTCTTTAATTTTGCAGGATGTAAGGTGGATAAAAAAAGCCCTTCAGGGACTTATCAATTCATAAGACAGTCTTTAATCTCCTGGTCTAGTAAAAAGCAAAACTCTGTTGCACTTTCCACTGCTGAAGTTGAGTAAATTGCTTTAGAAAGTTGTGTGGCCCAAGTCCTTTAGTTGAAACAACAAGTTCTAGATTTAGGATTACTTATAGGCATAATTACAATTCTTTGTGACAACACTAGTGCCATCTATATTTTTAAGAATCCTATCTAACATTCTAGGACAAAGTACATAGACATAAGACATCACTTCATTAGAGACCTTGTGACCAAGGGAGACATCGAGTTACACCATATGGCAACTGAAAATCAACTAACTGACATCTTTACTAAACCACTGGCCTTCGACACTTTCAGTACTTTAAGGATGAGATTGGGTGTGATTGACATAAATGCATGAACTTGATTCCTACTAATTTCTGATATGTTTTCTTTTGTTTATTTTTTTTTGTTGTTTTAACTTTTTTTCCTTACTAATTTTACTACTTTTGTCTTGTTTTTAATTTTGAAATCATCGCTGAAATTGATATTTTATGCCTTATTTTTTATTTTGATATTTTGTGAGTTAATATTTTTACATCTCTTAATCTGTTAAAGCGTGAAAACACTACTGATTGTGTCTCTTTCTCTAACCTCTTTTAGTGGTGTAATCTTCTTCCCTAAACAAAAATCTATTTCAAATTAACAAATGGTTTTTGAAATTGAGATCTTTTCAATCTTGCTATAGTTATCTATTTTATAAATATAATATTCAAAGTCTTTATTTTACTTTTAGATTTTTGTAATCTTGTCATTGAAATTATCATATGATTTTTTATTGTGCTTTGTGATTCATTCTTCTCTATATTAGAGTGTGCGTTTTTTTTTCACTAATATTTAGAAGATATAATCACAACTAAAAGAACTTTTGAAAGGGATCTAGCTTGCATAAAAGTTAATGAGAAAAAAAAGTGGCCAATGATGTCAAAAATAGAAGATGCGCAATGACGCCAAATTGAAAAAAATATATATACACAAAGTGTATCAAATAATAAAAGATGCGCAAAGTGCCAATCAAATTGACAAGAGGCATAAAATGAGCCCACCAAAAGCAAGCTTCTTCTCCTTTTAAAATTTTTTAAATCTTAGAAGACTTCATGTGTCACTTGATAATTTTCAAATACTTAATTTTAAATTTATAATTGTAACTACTTACTTCGATATATTATTCTATAAAATATTTTTCTAGAAACAAGTTTTTGAACAGATCTCCTTTTTTAAACAAATTGTCTTTTCTGATTTAGATTTTTTTATTTTCAAAAGACGGTTTACCCTGAAGAAGGCTGAGTTAGGGTTAACATGATCAGTTGTTCTAACTATTTTTCAGATTTTGGCGATGTTAAATTAATGATCCTTACAAAATTTTATAATTAATCACATGGAGACTATGTCATATTCATGCCTTGATAAAAAAAATCATTATTTTTGTTTGTGTTTATGTCTTTTTAGTATCATATTTTTATCATTTTCACTTGATTTTGATGCTTTTGGGTCTTCTCTAATCATCTCAATCTATCCTCTGATTCTCAACTTTTTTCACATCGTCCCGACTGATACCCCTATCGGCCAGGATAATCCTATCAATTTACTCTGAAAACCCCTCTGCCGACTGAATTGATTTTCTACTTCTGATCTTCCTGGATGATCCATTGTCGGCCTGGATGATATGATCGTCTTCTACTTCAATAATTTTTTATCGGCCTAGCTGATCCATTTTTTTGCCCGGACGATGTTATACTCTTTATGGACAATCATCCTGACCAATCCACGTATTCTTCCAGGATAATACATGTGGATGTACGTTTAAATTCTTTAAAATCGGCTGGGATGATCCATTTTGGAGAATCAGCCCAGACAGTCCACCTGTTCGGCCTGGCCGATACACATGGCACATTATTTAAACATTTTAAATTATGTTGATATGATCCATTATTATACATCATCCTAGAAGATCCACCAAATCGGCCCGAACAATATGCTTTTTTAATGGTGGTCTGGCTTTACTCCTCAGGATGATCGCCTGTGTCTAATCAACCTGGCCGATATCTGATCAGCCCGGATGATAGGACTGCCTTTTTGACCAATCAGCATGTACATAATTATTGAACCATATCGGCATGGACGATCCAGCGATTGACCTGGATGATATGGCTGTTTCTTTATAAATCAAGCCCTTCCAGCCATTTTCTTCACACCAACTTCTTCTCCTTGCTTCTTGTTTCCTGTTTTCTTGCTATTTTATGAAAATGACTGGAGGAAAGTGCTCTCATCACCCATTTGGAAGTTTCTCGAGGGCCACTCTGGACCCTCATTTCCTGGAGGTAGATGATCAAGCAGCCTACCAGCGTTATAAGGAGGTAGGAATCATAGTCTCCTAGACAGTTAATCCAAATTTTCTATCTTATCCAGTACTAGACTAATTTTCCCATACCTCCTTGTACTTTCTTCTGACTCTTACTATACCGTTCAATTCTGAGTTGCTCTTTGAGTTTTTTGCAAGTCTCCGTATGAATTCTACTTTTTCCTATATTTCCTTATATATGAATCGACGTCCTGTCTAGATCACATATCAGGATTGTGCGGAGATTTTGTAGCTTTCCACCATAAGGGATAAACTTCACACACTATGTTCTAATCCTGATTTTGACTGGGATCCGACCAATCATTTTCTTCACAACTCTAATGCTCATTTTCACATAGGCATGACTGGCACCTTACTCAATAATGCTAGGACCGTCCAGCACATCCTTTGCACTTAAATAATTCCTAAAGCTAGTGATTGTGTTTATATCACTCCCCTTCTTTCACTCGCCACCTTTTACATTTTAACACATCATGAATTCAATGTTACTGACCTGATCTTTCACTACATCGACCATCTTACTACCATTTGGGATCCAGGTCATAAGAGGAAACCAAATCTAGTTCAAGGGCATATCATTTCTTATGTCTTAGAATCAAAGTATAACCTCCAATATCCTACTCCACCAAACCTTGAACCTACTTTCTACTCTAACATTTCCTTTCAAACTCTTCACAGTACTCATCTCCACCCAAGGGACAGGGAGGCTCAGGCAAAGGAAGAGGAGGCTCCTGCACCTGCTCCTGTATCGATTCATGCACCTATTCTACTCTGCCAGCACTCTCAGCTGGACTAGTTGATGGAGCGCTTTAAATAGTGGGAGGCTTGATTCGACACTTATGTTGCTGCACAGGAGCATCAACATGCTGTGGACAAGGCCCACTACAAGCAGCACTGCATGGAGAACTTAGCCCATTTTGACGTCTATGTTGCTCACCAGCAGCAGTAGCACGACAATGACATAGCCTGGTTTGGTGCACAGTTTGTTATACTGACTAGATACTTTCAGCAGCCTCCACCACCACCTCCTCCTTTAGATAATCAGGGCCCATCATTTTACTAGTTTTTCTTTTAGTTTGTTTTTTCTTTTATGTTGATTAGTTTATGTTTTTTATTTTGCTGTTTAGTTTCTTCATTATTTTTGTTTGTCTCCTCCTTTTTGAGATGTCAAAAAGGGGAGTAATATGTTTGTACTTAAACTATTCTATTTTGATATTTGATGTTCTCTATGTCTGCACTATTTCCAGTACACTGTTGTCTTAATTATTTATAATTGTTTGTTGTGTTTGCCATCATCAAAAAGGAGGAGATTGTTGTGAATATATTTTCATGGATTATGATTTTGATGATAACAAACACTCTTGTTTCTCTATGACTTCCTTGCCTACTAACATTTCAGGTCCACAAGATCAGATGGCAATTGGAACCAGCTTAAGATTGGGTAGATTAGGTCTGAGTCACTTTGTATACTTTTTCCTTTTCTTGAGTCTATTATAAAAGGTGAGGCTCCTAATGCTAAGTAACCTTGTACACATACACCTTGGGAGAATTTCTGACTGTTTCTTAGAGTTTATTATTTTTGGTAACATCGTCCGGGATGATATTTATATCATTCTAGATGGTTGGTTCAAAAATAGAAACCCTAATCACGGCATCATGGTTAAGACAACCATCATTAAGTCGATCTGCCTGGACAATATTGTAGGGCTGATAGGCTCAAATCAGAAAGAATCAACCACCAGATCTATTTAGGTATTAGTTATTTTTGGACATCATCCAGGACATCGGCCTGAATGACATAGTACAATTATATCTTAATTGATCAGGTAATTAAGGAAAGCAATTAAGGTTGATTGCATAATCACATCGGGCGGGTTGATCTTAGGATCGGCTAGAACGATGGTGTGGACGATTGATATTGGCCAACTTCTATTCAGGGTGATGTTCAGGACGTTTTTGTTGCGACCCATGACCCCAAGGTTGATATTTTGATGATGCCAAATAATGTTGCCTAAACTACTTTTTATTGAATATTATTTAATGTTTTCTATTGTCCGTGAGTACTAACATTTCAGGAAGTTCACAAGCCACTCAGGACAACGTGAAGACTCAAGACTAGTTGGATTAGGAGTATGAGGCAGACAATATATTTTGTTATTTATTTTATTTTTTATTTTCTTGAGTCTAGCCACAAACTGCAGGTAAGTCTGAGCAATCATGCACACACACAAGGGGAGAGGGTTTTTAAAAGTAAGAAATATAGTTTTTCATTCTCTGGTAATCGTACTGTACAAATTTATTTCATACTGTACGATCTACTATTATAACATGTGTTTTGTGAACACATCGTATTGTACGAATACTATCGTACGATACGATTTATGTCAAATCCAAAACCCTAGCCGTCATGATAAGTCAAGTATGATATTTTGCGCCGTTCGTACTGTACGATGATATTCGTATGGTACGATCTATTTTAAATACATACTTAATTTAACCCATGATTAGTGCATGAAATCAAGGCTTAATTACAAATTGAAAATCATACTATACGAATCCCTTCGTACAATACGATGAATAGAGATGAATTTTGATCGTCCCTGAGATCGTCCTGAACGATCCTGTATTTTTTTGTCTCATCGTACTGTACGATTACTATCATACCACACGATGAACAATGATGATATTTGATCGTCCCAAAATCATCTTGGATGATGCCTTCATTTTCACTATTCATACGGTACGATGTAGATCATACAATACGATAAATAGTGACGACATTTAATCATCCTGGCTATCGTCCAGTATGAGTAGTGTGTTGTGAATCATACCATACGATATATTATCGTACTGTATGATTAGTTTTTGAACTATTCGTACACCTTTGTACCAGGACGAAGCTAGTTTGTACATATCGTACTGTAGGACCAATAATCGTACTGTACGATTGTAACGGCTACTTTTTAAATCTCAGGGATTTTGGAGTCCATTTTTATGTGAAAAACTTATAATATTTTGAGAGAGAGAGATAGAACAGAGAAATGTGAGTAGAGAGAAAATCCTAGAGAGAGCTCTTGAGAAGTTTGAGGGGTTGAGAGAGGAAGGAGAAGGTGAGCTTAGTGAGGGAGAAGAGGTGTGAGGGAGATCACACGATTGCTCTGATCTTGCTGCAACTTGCTCCTCCTGTGGCTCAAAAATAACTTGTGGGAGGCTTTCTAAGGGAGAGACTCGTCTACGTCTGTTGACCTCAAAGGCACTCTGCCTTCTCCAGGAGGAAGAAAAATGAGAAGGTTCTCTGCCGTCACCAGGAGGGTGAAAACAACGCTTGACACTCCACCACGCTGGGTTGGTGAAAGGGAGAATTGTAAGGGCTTCTACGCCTTATCGAGGGGGGCAAAAGGAGAGCTATTTGCTGGTAGTGAAATTCCCAGAGCGGAGGACTCCGAGGAGTGAACGTAGGTCATGGTTTGACCGAACCACTATAAAAATCTCGGTGTACTTTTTCCTTATTATTTTTATTCTTGCGTGTATTTTTATTTCATAATATTTGGTTAGAAAAATTATGAAAGAAAAAGATTTTATTATTGCCCGTTGCCTTAGAAGTTGTTTTAAATTTTCATGTTAAAACATTAAAAAAATATTAAAAATATTAGAACTCATGTTTAGGTTTTATTTATTTCTATAAAAATTTCACAATTCACCCCCCTCTTGTCCATCTAGTAATTTCAGTTGGTATCAGAGCATGTTTTCAAAAATAGCATTTTAGAAAACCTTGAAAAAATGATCATGTCGTATTTTGGTAATCGTAACAATGCAGAGGGTTATTCAATAACCCGTCCATCACTTTTTGATAACATTCCATTTGATTTATGGAAAATTTGAATGTCTACTTTTTTACAGTCTATTGATTACCGCATGTGGATGTTAGTGAATGATGATATGTTGCACCTTTTAAAACTGTCAATGGATTGAATACTCCTGTACCTTTTAATGAATGGAGTAATGAGGATAGGGAATTAGCCCAATTGAATGCTAAGTATTTAAATTGCTTTTTCTGTCTGAAGATTATATGAGAGTTTTTACCTGTGCCACTGGTAAGGAGATTTGGAATAGACTGTGCATTATATACGAAGGAATAAGTGAGGTAAAACAGTCTAGGCTTAACATTTTATTATATGATTATGAACTCTTCCGTATGAAACCTAGCGAAATAATATCCGACATGTACACTAGGTTCACCCAAATCGTGACATCCTTGCATGCATTAGGTAGAGAGATTTCAAATTCTGAGAAAGTTAATTAAATTCTTAGATGCTTACCTAGTTCCTATGATGAAAAGATAACTGTTATCACTGAATCTAAAGACCTTAACATTTATTCTATTGATAATATCCTTGGGTCACTCATTGCATACGAGCAAGGAGTGAGTTAGAGACAAAGTGATGCAGGTGAAAAGAAAAATGAGCGAACGGTAGCGTTAAAAGAAAATAACTCAGAAAGTGAAAGCTCTGCGGGGAGGTAGAGGATGAGATAGTACTGATGACCCGACAGTTCAAGAACTTCCCGAAGAGAAAGCAGAAGCGTCATCAGAACAACTAAAATAGAGGTAAAAGCTTGAAGTCTATTAAAGCTTCATCTGATATAATCTATTTTGAGTGCAGGAAGCTAGGTCACCTTCGAGCCGATTGCCCCAATCTAAAGAGCCAACCAACTAAGGAGAAAGGTGAATAAAACCAAATACAAGAAGGGAAAGATAAAGACACAAAAAGCTTTTTTGGGCCGACTCTGCCTCAAAATTGTCAGAAGAAGAAGCAGAGGAGGAGGTAACAAATTTGTGTCTTATGGCTAACGATAACCTTGATCAACTGGATGAAGATGAGGTATGTCAAATTTCATATGAAGAATTGTTACTTATTTCTAAGAATATCCATGACTCGTATAGGAAGTTGAAAAACATGCATGCCAAGCTTAATATTGAATTTAGTTCCTTACAAACCGAGTATGCTAAGTTATTTAAGGAAAATTCTGATTTAGATCGTGATCATATGTTACTTCTTGATGAGTATGATGCATTAAATAAGAAGCATATTAAACTAACTGAAACGCATGAAATCTTAAAAACCACTCATGTTGAACTAAAAGAGGCTTTTCATAGATTAGACAAACTTGCATTAGAAGTTGATCACAGTGAGTATTTGTTAAAAATAGAAGTTCATGGATTGACATATCAAAACAACACTTTTCAAGAAAGAATTAAAGAATTAGAAAAAGAAATTGCATCACTCACATCAGCCCAACCTAGTCAACCCCCAATATAGCATGCATCACATAACTTTAGGAAGAGACACCACCACCCACATAGATTAGTAAACCCATTTCCTGGTGTTAGGTGCTTCTCTTGTGGCATGCTAGGTCACATAGCCCAAACATGCATAATTGACCGTAGGGTAGACTTAGTATGGAGACCTGAACTGCATCCATCACAGTATAACATGCATACATCTCATTCATGCAAGCATATAGAGGAACCCAAGCTCACTTGGGTTCCCAAATCTAATCTTTGAATGAAATTATAGGGATGCTCTCACAAAAGAACTAGTGAGAGCATGTGATACCTGGATAGTGGCTGCTCGCGACACATGACTGGAGATATGAAGAAGTTCATCCTACTCGAGACCAGAACTAGAGGCAAAGTAACGTTGGGAGACAACACTACCAGGAAATTGATAGGCTCAGGTACTATTGGTAATGCTAAAAAGTTTTTAATTAAAAATATTTTATTAGTTGATGGTTTGAAGCATAACTTATTTAGCATTAGTCAACTGTGTGACAAGTGTTTTGATATTAAATTTCTATCTGATAAATGCTTGATTAGTTTAAATAATAAACTAGTTTTAGAAGGAAAACAAATGAACAATGTTTATATGTTAGACCTTAATTGCATTAATAGTTCAAATTCATTTTGTTTGAAAATAATAGTTGATGACTCATGGCTATGACATAGGAGACTATGCCATGCTAGTATGAAAACTCTTAGAAACATCACTTAGAAAAACCTAATTTGAGGCGTACCTAAGTTAGATTTCACAAAGGACCATTTATGTGATGCTTGCTAACTAGGAAAATAAGTCAAATCATCCTTTCATTCAATCCGAGATGTGATCACCTCTAGGCCATTAGAAATCCTACACATGGACCTATTTGGACCCATTAATACAGCAAGCCTAGGTGAAAAAAATTATGGATTTGTGATTGTAGATGACTTCACTAGGTTCACTTGGGTAAGATTCCTAGCACATAAGAATGAATCTTTTGAGGAATTTAAGGTATTCTCCACATGAATTCAACGAAAATTAGGTTGCGAGATCTCAACAATCCATAGTGATCATGGTGGAGAGTTTCAAAATGATAAATTAGAATCATTCTGTCAAGAGATAGGAATAGAACACAATTTCTCAGCCCCTAGAACACCTCAACAAAATGGTATAGCAGAAAGGAAGAATAGAACCCTGCCTAGATACTTTTGGGCAGAAGCAGTCAACACAGCGTGCTATGTTTTGAATAAGGTGAACATTAGATCAAAGCTGAACAAAACTCCTTATGAACTCCTTAAGGGTATTACACCAAACCATTCTCACTTACATGTCTTTGGGTGCAAGTGGTTCATCTTGAATAATGACAAACATCCCTTAGGAAAATTCGATCTCAAGTCTGATGAGGGTGTCTTCTTAGGTTATTCATCTGTAGGTAAGGCCTATAGAATCTTTAATAAGAGAACTCTAGTAGTAGAAGAGTCCACCCATGTAGTATTTGATGAATCAGATAAACCCTCTGAATATAAAATTGAAGACTATGAAATAGAGGCAATTCAAGGAGTAAAGACTATGATCCTAGGAGAAAGGGTAGAACCTCAGGAAGATTTGGCTAGAGAATGGAGATATTCTTCTAGTCATCCTAAAGAGTTAATTTTAGGAGACCCTTTAGAAGGTGTAAGAACTAGGCATGGACTTAGGAAGGATGTTAGTCATTCAGCATTCATCTCTATGATGGAACCTACAAGTATAGATCAAGCCTTAGGTGATGAATTCTGGATTCTAGTAATGCAAGAAGAGTTGAACCAATTCACTAGGAATGATATTTGGGAGTTAGTCAAGAGACCTAAAGAACAAAGTGTTGTTGGAACAAAATGGGTCTTCAAGAATAAGGTGAATGATTCAGTAATAATAATAAGGAATAAAGCCAGATTAGTAGCTAAGAGGTACAACCAAATTGAGGGAATAGACTTTGAGGAAACCTTTACCCCTGTTGCTAGACTAGAAGCCATAAGAGTGCTCTTAGCTTTTGCTTGCTTCAAGAACTTTAAATTATATCAAATGGATGTGAAAAGTGCGTTTCTGAATGGGGTAATTAAAGAAGATGTCTATGTTGAGCAACCCCCCCAGATTTGGAAGTTCACAATTTCCAAATTATGTATTCAAATTAGAAAATGCATTTTATGGATTAAAGCAAGCATCTAGAGCCTGGTATGAAAGACTTAGCTCATTTTTACTGGATAGAGGATTTGTAAAAGATAGTGTAGACACTACACTCTTTCTACAAAAAATAGAAGAAGAAATTGCATTGTTCAAATTTACGTGGATGACATCTTGTTTGGATCTTCGGATAAAAACTTAAGTGATGAATTTTCAAAAATAATGAGTAATGAGTTTGAAATGAGCATGATGGGAGAACTAAATTACTTTCTTGACTTTAGTGTAAAACAAATGGAGAACGGAACATTTCTTAGCCAAGCAAAGTACATTAAAGACATTTAAGAATGCAAAACCCATGAATACCCCAATGAGCTCAACAATTCAATTAGACAAAGATCATAGTGGAAAATCAGTAGATCAGCAAAAAATATAGAGGAATGATTGGATCCCTTCTTTACCTAGTTGCCGGTAGACCGGACATAATGTTTAGTGTGTGCCTCTGTGCTCGTTTTCAAGCCGATCTTAAATAGTCTCACTTAATTGCGGTCAAGATAATCCTTAGATATTTGCTAGGCACCCCGAACTTAGGAATTTGGTATCCTAGGCATAGCACTTCCTTTGAAATCTTAGGGTAATCAGATTCTGATTTTGCAGGATGTAGGATAGATAAAAAAAGCACATCTGGTACCTGTCAATTCAGGACAATCATTAATTTTTTGGTCTAGTAGGAAGCAAAACTCAGTGGCCCTTTCCACAGCCGAGGCGTAATATATTGCAGTAGGAAGTTGCTTTGCACAAGTATTATGGTTAAAACAATAAATTCTTGATCTTGACCTACCTGTAGGAACCATCTCAGTCATGTGTGACAACACAAGCACAATTTGCATCTTTAAGAATCCAATTCAGCACTCTCGAACGAAACACATAGACATTAGACACCATTTCATTAGAGATCACGTTGCTAGGGGAGATATTGAATTGCATCACATTGCTACAGGAGATCAATTGGCTGACATATTCACCATACCACTAGCATTCGACACCTTTAGTACATTGAGGACTAGATTAAGTGTCATAGATATTACTGCATAAAACAAAATAAAAAATATAAAAACAAAAAAAAAAACACAAAAAAAATTTCTTCTAAGGCTGCTCTTGATCATCACACACCCACTACAAAAAAAAAAAATCTTTGAATTTAACATTTTATCATACTATATGATACTATTATTGTACTGTACGATATATCTTGATTGACACAAAACACAACCACCATCTTACTCTCACGACGATTTGGTCGAATGCTTCGACCAACTTCAGACCCGTCTCGATACGCACATTCAAGAGCAACATCAGCAACATGAGACTGACATGCACTGGTTTGGGGAACGGTTCAATGCGATTGATCAACGTTTTTGACATGATCCTTCACTACTTTCAGCCACACCCACCTCCACCACCAAGTGATAAGGATCCTTCCCTTTGAAGTGTTTGTGTTGTACTTTTCTTTCTTTAGTGTTTGCTCCTCTTTTTGGTGCTGTCAAAAGGGGGAGAAGTTTGTTGTAGTTTTCTTTATGTTGTAGTTTGTTTATGTTAAATATAATGCATTTTCTTTCGTATTGCATTTTCTCTTTAGTGTTTTTCTTGTCTTATATCAAAACAAAAAATAATGAAAAAATAAAATGCCCTTCAAAATTGCTAACAACAAAATTATTTGACATCATCAAAAAGGGGGAAATTATTGTGACCCATGACCCCGAGGTTGAGATTTTGATGATGCCAAATAATGTTGCCTAAACTACTTTTTATTGAATATCATTTAATGTTTGCTATTGTTCGTGAGTACTAACATTTCAGGAAGATCACAAGCCACTTAGGACAACGAGAAGACTCAAGACTAGTTGGATTAGGAGTATGAGTAGGACAATGTATTTTGTTATTTATTCTATTTTTTTATTTTCTTGAGTCTGGCCACAAACTGCAGGTAAGTCTGAGCAATCATGCACACACACAGGGGGAGAGGGTTTTTAAAAGTAAGAAATATAGTTTTTCATTATCTAGTAATCGTAATGTACAAATTTATTTCGTACTATACGATTTACTATTATAACATGTATTCTGTGAACACATCGTACTATATGAATACTATCGTACGGTATGATCTATTTCAAATCCAAAACCCTAGCCGTCATGATAAGTCAAGTATGATATTTTGCACCATTCATACTGTATAACGACGTTCGTACGGTACGATCTATTTAAATACATACTTAATTTAACCCGTGATTAGTGTAACAAATCAAGGCTTAATTACAAATTGAAAATCGTACTGTACTAACCCCTTCGTATAATACGATGAAAAGAGACGAATTCTGATCGTCCCTGAGATCATCCTGAATGATCCTGTATTTTTTTGTCTCATCGTACTGTACGATTACTATCGTACCATACGATGAATAAAGATGATATTTGATCGTCTCGAAATTCATCCTAGACGATGCCTTGATTTTCACTATTTATACGGTTCGATGTAGATCGTATCATATGATGAACAGAGATAACATTTGATCATCCCAGCTATCGTCCAGTATGAGTAGTGTGTTGTGAATCGTACCGTATGATATATTATCATATTGTACGATTAGTTTTTAAACTATTCATACACCTTCATACCAGGATGAAGCTAGTTTGTACATATCGTACTGTACGACCAATAATCATATTGTACGATTGTAACAGCTACTTTTGAAATCTCAGGGATTTTAGATCCCTTTTTTATGTGAAAAATTTGTTATATTTTGAGAGAGAGAGAAAGAAGAGAGAAACGTGAGTAGAGAGAAAATCCTAGGGAGAGCTCTTGAGAAGTTTGAGGGGTGAAATTACTAAATGACAAGAGGGGGGGTGAATTGTAAAAGTCTTTCGATTAATAAAATTAACCCTAAACAATTCTTCTCCCTTTGTAGCTCCCCTGCATAAATCTTTCTTTGGTTAACTCTTTGGTCGTAAGCAATTAGTGATCCAAGAAGATTTTCAATAGAGTAAATATTTAGATCTTTAGACTGTAATTATAGTAATTTTAGCGTCATAAGCAGTGGGCAAATAACAAAGTATCTGATTAACCATTTCAGCATTCGTTAGTTCCCTACCCAATGCATGTAAAGAGGTGACTATTTGTGTGAATCTTGTGTACATATCAGAAATGGATTCATTTAGTTTCATGCAAAATAATTCATAGTCATGCAACAAGATAATGAGTCTAGATTGCTTAACCTCATTAGACCCTAATAAGTTATACAAAGTCTATCCCATATGTCCTTTCTACTCTTGCAAGTAGAAACCCGCATGTAATCTTCTGATTTTAGAGCACAAAAGAAACTATTTAAGCATTTTGCATTTAATTATGCTAAGTCACATTCTTCTACTGTCCAGTCCACAAAAGGTGTTTCAATTCTAACTCCATCAACTAGTCTAGTTGGTTTTGTATACCCTTCCTAAACTAAGATCCACATACAGTAATCAAGTGACTGTAAAAATGTAGATATGAATGTTTTCCAAAAATCAAATGGAATATTATCGAGCAATGGATGTCTAGTTATAGAGTAACCCTCAGGTGTATTTTGGTTTCCAAATGTAGCCATCTATGTTAATCAAAAAGTAGTGTAAACTTATGATTTTGAAACAAAGCTTTGATACCACTTGTTGAAACTTATTTAATATGAATTAGGTTTTTAAACCTAAGCTTATGTCCCTGCGGCTAACCAAGAGGGGGGTGATTTGGTAATTAAAATTTATCCCTCTTTTAAAAATTTACCAAAAATAATTTTAGTGAATTTTGTATAAAATATATTTCAACCACAAGTTAAAACAGTAAAAATAAATGTTGCAAAAAATAAAAAGATATAAGATTTATAGTGGTTCGGTCAAACACGACCTACATCCACTCCCTGGAGGTACCCTCTGAGTATTACACTAATACCACTAGTGACTCTCCTTTTGTACCCACAGCAAGACGGAGAAGCCTTTATAAAAACTCTCTTCCACCACTACCCGACATGGCAGAGAAGCGTCATCCTTTTACACACTCCAAGTGTTGGCAGAGAACTGTCATTCTTTTACACTCTCTAAGTGTTGGCAGAGAATCATCCATCCTTTCACACTCTCCTGATATAGGTAGAGAACCATTCGGCTATTCACACTCTCCTAGTGTAAGAAGAGAACCCTTCGGCTGTTCACACTCTCCAAGTGTCGGCATAGAATTGGATCTCCTTGACAGATCTTCTCACAAGAAATCTAGAAGGATGAGAGAAAAGTGTGAAATAATTACAAATCACAAGTGGAGATTCTTACCTTTGAGTACCAAGTGAATCCTTCACGCTCCAGTAGTAAGAATCCTCCTTCAAACACTCTCTCACACTCTCTCCTTCACTCCCCCTTCAGTTGACACGAAGATCAGTAGGTAAAAAGATTAAGAGACAATTTTATTTGGACTTTATAAAGGAAAGACACAAAAAACCATCCAAAGAATGGTGATTTTCAAGTCTGTACATAGTGGATCATCTCGTACGATCGTCAGATCGTCCCGTATGAATCTACTTAAATCAGCTGCATACAAACCCAATGTATATAGGTACGAACTGACTTTATACCCGATCATCATTCCGTATGAACTACGTTCATTCGGTATGAATAGTTATTTCATGGGTTGGTTTCGGCAAACTGCAGGACGTTACAAAAATTTCAAAAGACAGAGCATTTCATCTTGGGATGAATGGGAGTTCATCTGAACAAAAAATTTTCAAAGAGCATTTCGTCCTGGGACTAATAGGAGCTCGTCTGGATGAAAATTTTCCAGAGAGAATTTCATCTTGGGATGAATAGGATTTTGTCTGGATGAAAATTTTTTAGAGAAAATTTCATCCCGGGACAAATAGAAGTTCGTCTGGACAAAAATTTTCCAGAGAACATTTTGTCCTAGCACGAACAGGGTGAATCATCTGGACTATTCAACACAAAGTGAGAATCCAGAGCAGATCATCCCAGGATGAATTGAGAAATTCGCCTAGACGATTAGAACTTAGAAAAATTTTCTCAATTCCTGTTCGTTCCATTACTCTTCTGAGGGGATTAACTGACTTGATCGTCCCGTACGAACAAGGTTTGTCCCGTACGATCAGTGTGATTTTTAAAGATCTCCCCAAGTATGTGTGTGCTAAGCTTATTTAATTAAAATCATACTTTCTCAAACTCAATTACAATAAAAATTACAAACTTCAATTTACAAACTATCTCATGCTGAATTTTGATTTGAAGTCTTCATTAGTCTAGAGTTTGATTATCCTGAAATGTTAGTACACACAAGAGAAAAAATAATTTTTATAAAAAGTGTTAGAAGAAAACAAAGCTTAAAATAATAATATTTGAAATCATCAAAACTATACAAGTTGCAAGAAGATAAAACATGCAAATAGCAACTCTCTTAACATAGGCATCCTATCAAAATAATATATCGAGACTATCACGAGCTCTTACAGTTGTCCACCATTGGAGACAAGCTTCACATCTTGTCTCAAGACCCCAATTATGATTGGGCTTCGGCCAATCACTTTATGAGGAACACTAATATTTCTATCATGTTGGAGAGTCTAGTAGCTTACTAAAAGATTTTAGGACAATCCAACATGTCCTTTATACATTAAGCACTCATTTTGATCACCAGCTTTTGATACATTAAGCACCTAACGAGCATTAGAGCTCTTCTGAAAGCTGGTGATCATATTCACATCACTCCACTCATTTTTATCACCACTTTTTACATCATGGCCCACCATGAATTTAATGTTATTGATCTGATTTTTTGATACATTAAGCACCTAATGAGCATTAGAGATCTATGATATAAAAATAAGCCCAATCTTTCCTTTGGACACATCATAACATATGTCCTGGAATCCAAATACAACCTTTAATATCCTACCTCACCAAACTTTTAGCCTGCCTTCTACTCCAACAACTCCTTCCACATTCTTCATAGTACTCATCTCCACCCAAAGCACGAGGAAGCTGAGGAGGCAGGTCCTACACCTATTCTTGTACCTGCTCTACTTTGTCAACACTCAACACCTGGATCAGCTAGTGGAGCAGTTTGACCAATGGGAGGTATAATTTGAGTCCTACATTTCTACATAGGAGCAAAAACATACGGAGGATGTTGCTCAGTTTGACTCTTACGTGGCTCACCAGCAGTAGCACGATTAGGACATAGACTGGTTTGGGGAGTAGTTTGCTACTCTTTCTAGTTTCTTTTAGCGCCGCCACCACCACCACCTCCTTTAGATGATTAGAGGTCATCCTTCTTTTAGTTTGTTTTTGTGATGTTATTTTTTTTCTTATTATAGTTTAATTTTATTTGTTACTCCATTTTATTTCTTTTCTCTTTCCCTCCCCCTTTTTGTGATGTAAAAAGGGGGGAGTACTTGTGCTATTTTATGTTATACTATGTTCATTCTTTTATGTTGATTAGTTATACTATATTCATCCCTTAGTGAAATTTGGACTTGGTGATTCACACAATTTTTTTTTGAACTGCTTAATTATTTTTGTTTGCTATCATCAAAAAGGGCGAGATTGTTATGAATCTGATTTCAGAAAATATAATTTTTATGAAAGCAAATATTTTTATTTTTCTATGATTGCCTTGCCTACTAACATTTTAGGTCCATAAGATTAAATTGTAAATCGAACCAGCTCAAGATTGGGTAGATTAGGATTGAGTCAGCTTGTAATGTATATCAAGTGTATTTTACCTTTTCTTGAGTCTATTGTAATAATATGGGTCCTAATGCTAAGTAACTTGCACACAAACACTTGGGGGAAAATTTCAGTCTATTTATTAGTGTTTTCTATTTTGATCACATTATTTGGGATTATTCAAAAATTATCCTAAATGATCAGTTAAAAATAGATACCCTAATTATGGTATCTTGGTTAAGGCAGCCGTAATTATGCAAATCATCCTGGATGATATTAGCATCGTCCAGGATGATAGACTCAAATAAAAAAAATCAGCTGCCAGATCTATTTAGGCATGTTTTATTTTTAGACATCATCTTAGACGATGTAGTGCAATTATGCCTAAATTAATTTGGTAATTAAGAAAAGTAATTAAGGTTTGATTGCTCAATTATATCATCCTGGACGATCGCAGGATCATCCGAGATGATCAGTTCATAAACCTTAGTTCTTTCTAGACGATAAATAATTGTCTTGGCTCTATTCAGGATGATGATCTAGATGATATGTAGTTAATTGAACTAATCATTCAAGACGATCAAAAGATCAATCTGAATGACCAAGTTTTTTTTTCATCATTTAGACATCCATTCATAGTGATGTTCTAAATGATATTGGTCATTTCATACTAATCAGCCCGGATGATCATGAGATCATCTTAGATGATCAAGTTATTTTTTTCATCATTCAGACATCTATTAAGGGTGATGGTCTGGATGATATTCGATGACTTAAACAAATTGTACAAGATGATATAATATAATCCTAGATGATATAATCCAATTAACCTTCTGATCATCCAGATTCTCCCAAATTTTCCTGACTGATTGAGCTAAATTTGTATTAATCATACAGGACGATCGGCCGATCATTTTGGATAATAAAGTTAGTTTATTGAAATTAAGAGCAAATTTGAAGCTCTTCTATATAAGACCTCTTATTTTACCTAAGAGTGTATCTTTTGCCACTATCCCAACCTGAGAGAGTAAAGAGGAGAGGGAGAGAGGATCTTGTGAGGGAGAGTTTATTAGGGGTTTCACAAAGGTTATTCCAAGCAAGGATTCAAATCATCTTCTTCAGTCATCATGCCTGGTTCCTTGGAGGTTCAAGAGAGGTCTACTTCAATAGCTGATCAAGGTTCTCTGCCTGCTTTAGGAGGAAGCAAAAGGAGTTAGGTTCTCTTCTTGCTTTAGGAGGAAGTTGTGGACCTCCGAAGGAGCACCGCTCGCGGGGGTTCGAATGCAGAGAGTACGGCCGTACTATCCCGTAGGAAAAAACGATCGTAGGCCTCTACGCTCGACACGAACGAGTCGATGGGAGGGCGGGTTGGTGGAAAGGAGTCTTTATACGATATTCTCTGCCTTACTGTGGGGGAAAAAAGAGAGACACCGAGTCTAGTGTAATACTCGAAGGAGAGGCTTCCTGGAGTAGATGTAGGTCAACTTAACCGAACCATTATAAAATATGGTGTGTTCTTTCTTATTATTCTTCAGCATTTTATTTCTTATAGTGAATCTTGGTTTGGTTGTGTTTGTGTTTTTGTTTGGAGAATTTTTTTAAATACCTATTCACCCCCCCCCCCGCCCCCCTTGGTTAGTCTTGGGACTAGTTCATAAGGGTCTAACATCCCTAACAGACTTTCAAGTGGTATCAGAGCACTTTCAAAACTAAGACCTCAAGAGCTCAGATATTTTCTTCTTTATTTAGAAATTATAAAAGGGTTGCATTGAGAATTAAAATGTGGCTCGTACTCACTATGAAAAGTTTAATACTAATATTCTAGCATGAATGCTCTGCGATATAGATCAATAATTAAGTAATCTGATATTTAGTGCACTTGATTTTTATGTTTAGAATATGGGAGACAAAACTTTCTATCAGAGATGAAGCTAGGTAGTTGAAAGACTGTCTTGATGAAAAAAATCACCGCATTAATGAACTCATCTATTAATGTCTTTCATCCATATGCCAGTTGGTTATATAAAGAATTTAGCATTCATATAATGAAGATATTAGATATTACATTAATATTGTTAATGTAAAAAAGATTGAATTTAAATTATTTGTAAATTGAATTATGTAATTTCATATAGGTCCCATATCATTGAAAAATCTGACAGCCTCCCAGCATCTCTCCCATTTAGGAGAATTTAAAGGAGTTTTAGCCTACCTGCCAAGTCAAGAAAGACCTACACAGTTAATGTCGGGTGACACCGTAGTTGTAGTCTTCAATCCTACCACACCAAGAAATATGTGCATACAGAGGGTGCCTGTGTGAAAATATCATTTTCTCTGTAGATATTTTTGGTGGATTTACCTACAAAATTCTGACAAAATTGAGCAGCAATATTTGGCGTTTGTGAAACACACATTTTTTGGTAGTTTTGAAGCACTCTTCCCGTGTCACAAATATTCAAGTCTTTTTTTACCTTTACCTATCTTAGAAAAAGAAAATCTAATACCTCTACTATCCTAACTATGTCATAGGGAGGCTATCATTTTATGTGACCAAGCTATTTAAGGCGACTCCCTCACTCTCTCTAATCTTATCTTCCATAGGAGCTTCTCCAACCTTTTCATATATATGCTTAATTCATATCTTGTTTCAAAGATAAAAGCCACTCATGAGCATTCTCATCTCTATAAACACTTAACTTAATGTTATGTTTCTCTTTTATTGACCAATATTTTACACCATAAAGCATTGTAGGTCTCACCACATCTTATAGAATTTTCCCCTGAGTTTGAGGCAAATTTTTTATCACACAATAAGACCAATGTATTCCTCCACTATACCATCAAACTTGAATTCTACTAATAGTATCAATATCAACTCCCTCTCTACTCTTATTAATGAGAAGAATGTCATCATCAAAATGCATGCACATAGTATAATTTATTTTGCCATTAACTCCCTATCTAGTCTTATCAACAAGAAGAATATCATCAACAAAATACATACACCATGGTACAATATCTTGCAAATGTCTACAGAGAAAATTTATGACCAAATAAAAAAGAAACCATTTAACGATATAAGAACTAACTTTGGCTCTAGTGAATAAGGCAATGAATGACAACGACAGAGTGGTGAACATGAAGGCATGGAGGTGGCATTCAGTGGGAGATGACTCACACAAATGGGAGTGAAACAAGAAAGTGCACGAGTGAAATGAGAAGGAAGGCATTCAAAAAAGGAAAATATGACATTTTTTGGCAATATTTCATGCAAATGTTTTGCTAGAAATGCTTCCAAGAACATTTCTGCTGGAAATATTTCATCATGCTTAAGTAAGCTTGCATGTCTTCAGATGAAAGTTCCACCAATAATTTCTAGCATATTTTTTATTGGAAGATAACAATGGTTTTTGTAAAACTAATGAATCTATCAGTGTATTTTTTGCCAAAAAAGCACCGGCTATTTATTCACCAGAAAGCTCGCCGCATAATTATTGGTGTAATATCCTTCAGTTGCACTACCGCTAATACTGATGAATATTTTTCCACCGGTATACATATTTTTTTCTATAGTGGATATAATTCTTCCAATAAAAATCCTAGAGTGTTACAAAATAGTATAAGAGCAATGATTATTAGAAGAATTAAAATATAATAAGAGCTTATGAGCAGAATATAATTATTATTTTCAATTTATAATTAGTTAATTTGAGTTTATAATTTTATTTTGAGCATGCTCTCTCTCCCTCTCTCTCTCTGTATCTTAGACTAATATAGCAATATTGGGGATGATATTTTTTGAAGGGGGTAGATTGCATAACTCAAATACATAAAATATTTTTTCTTAAAAAATATGAAATTTATGAAGTAGAGCGCTTTGGCGCTGATATAGTAAGTGTTATGGAGCTAGGCTGTGAATTATATATATATATATATTATTCTCTCCCTCTCTCTCTCTCTCTCTCTCTCTCTCTCTATCTATCTATCTTTGATTTATATAATAATATCAAGGACAATATTTTTTAAAGGTGAAGAGATTATAATAACTCAAATATTTGAAATAAATTTTCTTTAAAATATAAAATTTTTGAAATAGAGTACTTTGGCACTGATTGGTAAGCACTACGACTCTAGGCTATATATATATTCTTGTCTCACCCCATCGACTCCCTCACTTGATTGCATGGCTAGTAATAACTTGAAAGAGGGAAAAAAGAGAGAGGAGAGAGAAAAGTCTTTAGATTATATTTATCAACCATTCTTATTACATATTTTATTTTATTCATTATAAGCAACTAATCTCTTATTTATATTTTCAATTATTTTATTTCTTCTAAATTTATTAAAAATGTATTATCTCCTACTTTTATAAGTTTTCCCCATACATATTTAGATATGTTATAGATTTGATCATTCTAAATAATTTGATATTATTTTGTTACATTTAAAATGAACTACTAAATGATATCAAATATATGATATGATAACTCCACATGATAACCTACTCATTTATAAGATTCACTGAATGAGAGTCATAAGAAGATCGAGATTGACTATAAGTTTTAAAGAGTCGAGGCAACTGATTCACATGATTCAAGAGGAGTTATAAGATATACATTGAATGGGAGTTAGTGTTACAAACATGATCAAAGCACTATGATTTTGATGATAAAAATCATTTTTATATCTATAATAATTTTTTCTCCTATTTCTAAGATATTTTTATTTTATTTTTGTGTATACTAATATATTAGAAAATTAGTCCACTACTCACTTGCAATTTTATTCAGCTCAAGACTAGGTAGACTAGGATTACTATCGGTTCTCATTTTATTTTATATTTTTTTCCTTTCTTGAGTCTTATCATGTAATTTGGTGGATATCTTTACCGAGCAACCTTGTACAGACAGAGGGAGAAAGAGACAAATATATTTTTAGAGAGTTTTTTTAAAGTACATCATATTGTATGACCTTATTTCGTACTATAAAATTTTAATTTATACAATACAATATGTTGTGCGTCAAAACCCTAGTCGCTAGAGGATAAGAAAAATAATAATTATGTGCTTATCTTACAATATGATTTGATTTGTATTGTACACCCTAATTAAATTCTTTCTTAGTTCATCCCTCAATATAAGGCAATTAAATCATGGATAATTATTATAACCGATCATACTATATGTTATCCATGTATGACATTATCAGCCCAGAGATCATACCGAATGAAATATATAATGTTTGTATTGATCATATTATATGATATTCATAGTTCTTAACAATCGATAGTGTACAAAGTTGGCCATCCCAAGGGTCCTCCCAAATGAACAAAATAAATTTCTACAATTTGTATTGTATGATATTTGGATTATATTATATGAAATGTTATAATGGTTGAACAGTTCATCTATAGGACCTTATTGGATGAATCTGAATTACACTTATTGTACGGTATGATACATGTATCATATTGTACAAACAAAAGATGGATCTCTTGAAGTCCACTACTTAATGTTTTCTAATACTCCTATAAAAAAAATCTTTGGTTGTTGAGACTTCAGGAGAGAGAGCATTGAGGGAGAGAATATGGAGAGCTTTGTGAGAGAAAAGAGGGAGATTTTATGTGGTAGAAGTTGTTAGGGGATTCACAAGATTGGTCCAAGCAAGAATCTTGCCTAATATCTACAAGCATCTTCCTGGATTCTCAATGGCTCCAGAGAAGAAGTTCTTCAGCAAAGATTGTGGTTCCTTGACAATCATATTGAGGGTGAAAATAGAGTTATGGCTTTCTAACCATCACTAAGAGGGTTAAAATAGAGTTATGGTTCTCTGAACATCACCTAGAGGGTGAAAATAGAGTTAAGGTTCTCTGCCTATAAAAGAGTCAAAATTCTTCGATGCACCGGGGTGTTGAAGCAGCATCTATATAGGCTTCTCCGCCTTTATGTGGTAGCAAATGAAGAGTCATTACTATTTAGTATAATATTTGGAGAGGGAGCCTCTAAATTGTGGACATAGGTCAGGTTGATCTAACCTCTATAAATTCTAGTGTGTTCATTTTGATTATTTTCTACAATTATATGTGTGGGTAAAAAAATTTGATTTATTTTGTTATTGTGAAATTTACTTATTTTCATATCCGTTGTATTGATTATCGCATGTGAGTTTGAAAAGTTTTTAAAAATTTTCTTTATCATAATGAGTAAGGAGTTTGAGATGACTATGATGGGAGAACTTACATACTTTCTTGGATTTAGTAAAAGGCTAAAGGATGATGAATATTTTTTTAGTTAATCTAACTATATTAAGGATATCCTTAATAAATTTAAAATTGATAAAGCCATGACAATAATCACTCCCATGAGTTCCACTATTTAGTAAGATAAGGATTCAAATGGAAAATATGTGGATCAAAAGAAATACCAAGAAATAATTGGATCACTTCTTAAATTTATGACTAGCAGACCTGATGTTATATTTAGTGTTTGTCTCTATACTATATTTTTGGCTAATCCAAAAGAGTCTAACTTGACTGCTATATAGAGGATCCTTAGATATCTCTTAGGAACCTAAAACTTAGGAATATGATATCCTAGGCATAACACTTCCTTTGAAATCATAGGATATTATGATTTAAATTTTATAGGATGTGGGGTTGATAAGAAAAGCACTTTTGGAACATGTCAATTCATAGGATAGCCCTTAGTTTCCTAATCTAGTAGAAAATAAAACTCAGTTAAAGTGTCCACTACTAAAGCTGAATACATAGCCTTAGAAAGTTATGCGGCCCAAGCTTTTTAGCTAAAGCAATAAATGCTTAATTTAGGATTACCTGCAGACATCATTCAAATCTTATGTGATAACATTAATGCCATCTACATTTTAAAGAATCCAATCCAATACTCCATAACAAAACACATAGTCATAAGACATCATTTCATTAGGGACCATATTATTAAAGCGGGGCTTAGCAACACCATCTATCAACTAGAAATTAACTTGTTGATATCTTTATAAAACCACTAACCTTTAAAACCTTTAACTCCCTAACAACCAGATTAGGTGTAATAGATATTCATGCTTGAAATTGATGCTTTCTAATTCTGATCTTTCTGTGTCTAACTTTTTGATTTTTTTTAATTCATTTATTTTTTTCTGTTTATATGTTATTTTTTATGCTTTTGATTTTCTATTAATTTCTTTTATCATTTTAAGAATCATATCACTGCACACTTTTGATGTTGATTTTGTTCTCCTTTGACACTTTTGCCTTATTTTTATTTAGAAACATGTAAGCAGTGATTGACTTCTCTAAAATAGTTAAAGGAAGAAACATTGCTAATTGTTTCTCTACCTTTAACTCCTTTAGTAGTGTATTTTATTTCCAAATAAAAATCCATTTCAAATTAAAAATTAGAATTTGAAATAGCAATCTATTTTATCTTCCTACAATAATCTATTTGATATAAATAATATTTCAAGTCAATGAATCTCTTTCAGATTTTCTTAATCAAGTTATTTATATATATCATTCGGATAGGAATCTATTTTGTGGTTTAATCTTTCTTATGTAAGAGAGTGAGTTTATCCTCTATCATATTTAGAAGATAATCTCATAATTAAGAAATTTTTTAAAGATTTGGAAGGAAGCAAGCATTAAAAAATGAAAAGAAGCACAAAATGAGGCAAAAAAACTAAAAAGATATGCAATGACTGTCAAATAATTGCAAGAAGCGTGAAGTGTATAAAAAATCAAAATATGCTTATGTACGTGAAACATTTATAAAGAGGCATAAAATGATCCTATTAAGAGTTAGCTTGCCTTTCCTTCAAATCCTTAAAAATGTAGAGGACTTCTTGTGTCAATTAATATCTACTACACTTGAATTTGAAAATCATGATTTCTGATTGAGTACTTTGCAATGTTATTCTATTAGATATTTTTTTGAAACAAAGTTTAAAAATATCACTTTTCCTATCTAATTTTTGTTTTATTTAGATTTTTATTACAAAAAGATTTTAACCTATAAGGAGTACGAGCTAGCATTAAAAAGAAAAATTTTCAAACCTTTCTGAATTTCAGTGGGTCAATTCATTTCTCACTAATTTCTTCTAATGATGAGGTAAATTTATTATTTACTGGAGCAGATCAATTCAAAAAAAAAAATCTCTTTTGATTATTGTCTTTTGCTTGCTTTTAAGTTTCTATTTTTCCTTCATGCTATTTTTCTCTTTTATGTGATGTCAAAAGGGAAAGAATTATATTATTATTGTTGTTATCCTGTTATTCATTTTTTTAGCATATGATTATCATCTAAGGGGGAGTTTCTAAGAAAGTAACTTTTTGAAAATCCTAAACAACAATGTTTACTTCATAAAAAAAAGGGGAGAGTATTACAAATCTGATCCAAGCACTATAATTTTGGTTATAACAAATATTATTGTGTCTTTTACTATTTTCTCATATTTCTATGATATTTTGTTTTATTTTGTGTATACTAACATTTCAGGAAATCAGTCAACTGCTCACTTGCAATTCGGATCAGCTCAAAAAGGGATAGACTAGAGTTATAGCCGATTTTTATTTAATTATATATTTTTCCTTTCTTGGGGTGTATCATATAATTGGGTGGATATATTTGCCGAGCAACCTTGCACACATATAGCGGGAGAGAGATAAATATTTTTTAAGAGAGTTTTTTAAGTATATCATAATTTACTATTTTATCTTTGTACTATAAGATTTTATCTTTGTATAGTATGATCTTTGTACTCTATCCAAACCTTGGCCACTAGAGGTTAAGAAAGATACTAATTATGTCTTAATCATATAATATAATTAGGTTCATGTTGTACGATTATCCATGTATAAAATTTGTCATCCTAAAGATCGTATCGAATGAAATCCATAATTTTTATACTGATCATACTATATGATGTCCATAGTTCTGGATGATTGACAATGTGTGAAGTTGGTCATATCAAGGGTCATCCCAAATGAATAGAAGGAATTTCTATAGTTCGTACCATACAATGTTTAAATCATACTACATAAAATGTTATAAAGGTTAAATAGTTCATCTGCATGACCTTGTTAGATTAGTCTGAGTTACATTGATAGTATGGTACGATATATATATATATATATCATCTTGTTTGAATAGAAGATGAATCTCTTAAAAATTAGGATTTCTTGAAGCCCACTACATAAGGTTTTTTAATACTCCTATTAGATAATCTTTGGCTGCTAAAACTTTAGAAGAGAGCCATGAGGGAGAGAGAGGAAAGAGAGCTTTGTGAGAGAAGAGAGAGATTTTATGAAGGAGAAGTTGTGAAGGGATTTACAAAATTGCTTCAAATAAAAATCTTGTCTAATATCAACAAGTGTCTTCTTGGATTCTTTGTGGCTTTGGAGAAGAAGCTCTTCAGCAAAAATTGTGATTCTCTGGCCATCACCTGGAGGGAAAAAATATAGTTGTGGTTCTCTAACCAACACTAGGAGGGTGAAAATAAAGTTTTGGTTCTCTGACCATCACCTAGAGGGTAAAAATAAAGTTGAGATTCTCTGCCTATAAAAGAATCATGCTTCTCTACCTCACCGGGGTGGTGAAATAATATATGTATATGCTTCTCCAATTTATTATGGGAGTAAAAGGATAGTCACTATTGTTTAGTATAATACTTGAAGAGGGAGTCTCCAAAGAGTGGATGTAGGTCAGGTTGACTGAACCACTATAAATTCTTGTGTGTTCATTTTGATTATTATATGTATTTTATATTGTCATTAACAATATTTAATATTATTTATCATGATACTAATATTAGTACTATTGACTGTTATTGATATTCTGACAGATAATGCAATGGATTAAGATGCGATGAATTATATGTTGCAATCCATGACCCCTAATTTGAGATTTTGATCATGACAAATAATGTCGTCTGAATTACTATTTATTAAATATCATTTATTTATACTATTGTTTGTGAGTACTAATATTTTAGGGAGATCACAAGTTACTTAGGACAACAAGAAGACTCAAGTTTTGGTAGAATAGGAGTGTGAGTTTATAACATTGTAATTTCTTTATTTATTTTATTTTCTCTTTTCTTAAATCTGACCACAAATTACATGTAAATCTGAGCAACCATGCACACACACAGGGGGAGAGGGTTTTTAAAATGTAGATTTTTCTTCTCTGTTGATCGTACTGTACGAGTTTATGTCGTACTGTATGATCTGATCTGGCTGAAATGTATATCTATGAACAGGTTGAACTGTATGACTACAATCGTACTATACGACGTGTTACCTATCAAAAACCCTAGCCGCCAGATTTAATTTAAGAAAGTTTTATAGACATTCATACTGTACGAAGAGATTTATACAGTACGATTTATTTTGAATACTTACTTAAATTAACCCATAATTAGTGAAATAAATTAAGGATTAATTTCTGATTGGTTATCGTACTGTATGAACCTGTTCATACTATACGATGAACCGAGGCTATTTTTGATTGTCTCGGAGTTCATCCTGGATGGTCCCTTGATTTTGACTATTCATACTATATGAAGTAGGTTGTACCCTATGATGTATAGATATGAGTTTTGATTATCCCGGCTATCGTTATGTACAAATAGAAGAGTTTTCTGTATCGTACTGTATGAGTTTATATATCATACTATATGAACTTATTCAGAAGTTTTAACCTGTTTATAAACCTTCATACTAGGATGAAGCTCATTTGTACTAATCATACTGTACGATATGGAATCATATTGTGCGATAGTAACAACTACTTTAAAAAAAATTTAGGGTTTTTGGAGCCCATTTTAAGTATCAAAAAGTTATATTTTTCGTGAGTGACTATGAGAGGGGAACATGATTAGAGAGGGAATCATTGAAAGAGAGCTCTTGAGAAGATTTTAGGGTTTGAGAGAGGAAGAAGAGGGTGAGCTTGGTGAGGGAGAAGTAGTATGGGGAGATCACATGATTGCTCCTTACTTGCTGCACTTTATTCCTCCTATGGCCCGAGAAGATCTTGTGGGAGGCTCTCTAAAGGGGAGACTCTTTTACATTCGTGTCCTCTAAGGTACTCTGCCTTCTCCAGGTGGAAGAAAAATGAGAAGTTACTCTGCCTTCTCTAGGAGGGAGAAAAAAGAGAAGGTACCCTGCAGTCGCTAGGAGGGCTACAAAGCACTTGGCACTCCGCCACGCTAGGTTCTTGTATTCCTCCTATGGCCCGAGAAGATCTTGTGGTTGCAAGTGCTTCATCTTGAATAATGGCAAACTTCCCTTAGAAAAATTCGATCCCAAGTCTGATGAGGGTGTCTTCTTAGGATATTCATCTATATGTAAGGCCTATAGAATCTTTAATAAGATAACCCTAGTAGTAGAAGAGTCCACCCATATAGTATTTGACAAATCAGATAAGCCCTCTAAATCTAAAATTGAAGAAGATGAAATAGAGGAAATTCAAGGAGTAAAAACTATGACCATAAGAGAAAGGGTAGAACCTCAAGAAGATTTGCCTAGAGAATGAAGATATTCTTTTAGTCATCCTAAAGAGTTAATTTTAGAAGACCCTTCAAAAAGTGTAAGAACTAGGCATGGACTTAGGAAGGAGGTTAGTCATTAAGCATTCATCTCTATAATAAAACCCATAAGTATGGATCAAGCATAGGAGATGAATTCTGGATCCTAACAATACAAGAAGAACTGAACCAATTCACTAAGAATGATGTTTGGAAGTTAGTCAAGAGACCTACAGAATAAAGTGTAGTTAGAACAAAATGGGTCTTTAAAAATAAGGTGAATGACTCAGGAAGCATAATAAGAAATAAAGCCAGAATAGTAGCTAAGGGGAACAACCAAATTGAGGGAATAGTCTTTGAAGAAACCTTTGCCCCAGTTGCTAGACTAGAAGCCATAAGAGTGCTCTTATCTTTTGTTCGCTTCAAGAACTTCAAACTATAACAAATGGATGTAAAGAGTACTTTTCTGAACGGGGTAATCAAGGAGGATTTCTATGTTGAGTAACCCCCCGAATCTGAATGTTCATAATTTCCAAACCATGTATTCAAATTAAAAAGGCACTTTATGGATTAAAGAAAGTACCTAGAGCCTAGTATAAAAGACTTGGCTCATTTTTATTGGATTGAGGATTTGTAAAGGGTAGTGTGGACACTACAATCTTCTTACAAAAGGTTAAAGATGAAATTCTCATTATTCAGATCTATGTGGATGACATCTTATTTGGATCTTCAGATAAATATTTATGTGATGAATTCTTAAAAATAATGAGTAATGAGTTTGAAATGAGCATGATAGGAGAACTAAACTACTTTCTTGGCTTTTGTGTAAAATAAATGGATAACGGAATATTTCTTAGCCAAATAAAGTACATTAAGGATATTTTGAAAAAATATAAAATGGATAATGCTAAACCCATGAACACTCCAATGAGCTCAACAATTTAATTAGATAAAGCTCCGATCGAAAAATCAATAGACCATAACAAATTTAGAGAAATGATTGGATCTCTCCTTTACCTGACTTCTAGTATACCGGACATAATGTTTAGTGTGTGCCTTTATGCTCATTTTCAAGCTGATCCTAAAGAGTCTCACTTAACTACGATTAAGAGAATTCTTAGATATCTACTAGGCACCTCAAACTTAGGAATTTGGTTTCCCAAGCACAACACTTCCTTTGAAATCATAGGGTACTCAGATTCTGATTTTATAGGATATAAGGTAGATAGAAAAAATACCTCTAGTACCTACCAATTCATAAGGCAATCTTTAGTTTTTTCATCTAGTAGGAAGCAAAATTCGGTAGCCCTCTCCATGGTCGAGGTAGAATATATTAAAGTAGGAAGTTGTATTACACAAGTACGATGGTTAAAGCAATAAATTCTTGATCTTGGATTACCTATACAAACCATCTCAATCATGTGCGATAACATAAGTGCAATTTGCATCTCTAAAAATCCAATTCAACATTCTAGAACAAAACATATAGACATTAGACATCATTTCATAAGAGATCATGTTGCTAAAGGAGATATAGATTTGCATCACATCGCTATAGGAGATTAATTGGCAGACATCTTTACGAAACCACTAGCAATCGACACCTTTAGCACCTTGAGGATATGAATAGGTGTCATAAATATTAATGCATAAAAAAATTAAAAAAAAATCTTCTAAAGTTATTCCTGATCATCACACACCCACCTCCACCTCCATGTGATTAAGATCCTCCTTTTTGAAGTGTATATGTTTGTATTATGTTTTTCTTAGGGTTATTTATGCCTCCTCTTTTTGGTGATGTCAAAATGGGGAGAAGTCTGTTGTAGTTTGTTGTTTTACTTAGGCTTATGTTCACGTATGTTGCTTATGTTTACTTATATTTCAATGAAATATATTTTTCCTTTATTTTTTCTTTTTTGTCTATTTTGTGATGTTTTATTAAAAAAATGTCATTCAAATTTTCCTATAACAAATATTATTTGACATCATCAAAAATGGGGAGATTGTTGCAATCCATGACCCCTAGTTTGAGATTTTGATAATGAAAAATAATATTATATGAATTATTATTTATTGAATATCTTTTATTTCTAGTATTGTCTGTGAGTACTAATATTTCAGGGAGATCATAAGTTACTCAGGACAACAAGAAGACTCAAGTTTAGGTAGAATAGGAGTGTGAGTTTGTAACATTATAATTTCTTCATTTATTTTATTTTCTTTTTTCTTGAGTCTAGCCATAAATTATATGTAAATCTGAGCAACCATGTACACACACAGGGGGAGAGGATTTTTAAAATGTAGATTTTTTTTCTACTCTGTTGATCGTACTATACAAGTTTATATCGTACTGTACAATCTGATATGGCTGAAACGTATATCTGTGAACAGGTCATACTATACGACTATGGATCTAACTGTACGATGCTTTACCTATCAAAAACCCTAGCCGCCATATTTAACTTAAAAAAGTTTTATAGTCGCTCGTACTATATGATTTATTGTGAATACTTACTTAAATTAACACATAATTAGTGGAATAAATCAAGGATTAATTTATGATTGGTTATCATACTGAACGAACTTGTTCGTACTATACGATGAACCGAGGCTATTTTTTATCATCGCGGAGTTCATCCTGGATGATCCCTTGATTTTGACTATTCATAATGTATGAAGTAGGTCATACCCTATAATGTACAGGGACGAGTTTGATCGTCTTGGCTATCGTCCTGTACAAACAGAAGAGTTTTTTGCATCATAATGTATGAGTTTATATTGTACTGTACGAACTTATTCAGAAGTTTTGACCTGTTTGTAAACCTTCGTACTAGTACGAAGCTCGTTTGTACTAATTATACTGTACGATAGTAACGGCTACTTTGAAAAATTTTAGGGTTTTTGGAGCCCATTTTAAGTTTCAAAAAGTTATGTTTTTGTGAGTGACTATGAGAGGGGAATACGATTAGAGAGGGAATCCTTAGGAGAGAGCTCTTGAGAAGATTTTAGGGTTTGAGAGAGGAAGAAGAGGGTGAGCTTAGTGTACGAGAAGTAGTGTGAGGGAGATCACACGGTTGCTTCGTTCTTATTGCACATTATTCCTCCTGTGGCCCGAGAAGATCTTATGGGAGGCTCTCTAAGGGGGAGACTCTTCTACATCCGTGTCCTCTGAGGTAGTATACCTTCTCCAGGAGGGAGAAAAATGAGAAGGTACTCTGCCTTCTCCAAGAGGGAGAAAAATAAGAAGGTACGCTACCATCGCCAGGAGGGTGACAAAGCGCTTGGCACTCAGCCACACTGGGTTGGTGAAAGTGAGTCTTGTAAGGGCTTCTCTGCCTTGTCGAGGGGGCAAAAGGAGAACTATAGTTTTGTAGTGAAATTCCCATAGTGGAGGACTCCGGGGAGTGGACGTAGGTCAAGTGACCGAACCACATCTCTGGTGTGATTTTTCCTTTACAGCTTTTATTTTCATTTGCATTTTAATTTCATTATATTTGCTTGGTGATAATTGTGGTAAAAATCATTGTTGCAAATTGTGTTCATGTACTTTCTTCCGCATTAAATTTTTATGGTTAAAATTTAAAAACAAAAAAAAAATTATTAGAACTCTCATTTAAGATATCTTTTATTGCAACAATTTTTGCAATTCACCCCTCTCTTGGTGCATCTAGTAATTTCAATTGGTATCAGAGCGGGGTTTCAAGAATAGAATTTTAGAATACCTTGAAAATTGATCATGTCTCATTTTGGTAATCATAATACTGTGGAGGGTTTCTCAATAACCCGTCCACCTCTTTTCGATAATATCCCATTTAATTTTTGGAAAATTATATTGTCTAACATTTTATAGTCTATTGATTATCGCATATGGATGTTAGTTAGTTAATGATAGTTATGCT
>NW_021319964.1:6558-59277 GCF_001605985.2 Dendrobium catenatum | reverse complement strand
GTACTGTATGATATAATATCGTACGGTACGATTCAACAAGATACTATTCGTACAGGACGATGGTCTGGATGATCGGATGTCGTCTCTGTTCATCGTATGGTACGATCTTGTTCGTACAGTACGATGTTCAAATTTTGATTAGGCCCGGATTACATGCACTAATCACGGGTTAATTTAAGTAAGTATTAAAAACATATCGTACAGTACGAACATGTTCGTACAGTACGAACGGCGCAAAAACACTTGCTTAATATTAAAACACGACTAGGGTTTTGGATCTGAACATATCGTACCGTACGAACTACTTCGTACAGTACGATCTATTCACAGATTTGCCCACATAGCTTGGATCGTACGGTACGAAATAAAATCGTACAGTACGATCTCCAGAGAAGAATTTTAGTTATATTTTGCAGTTAAAAAAAGAACTCTCCCCCTGTGTGTGTGTATGGTTGCTCTTACTCTTACGCATTTTATGGCCAGACTCAATAAAGTAAAAAGTACAATAAATGGAAAATACAATATTTGACTCATACTCCTAATCTACTCGGTCTTGAGTCTTCCTTTCTTCCTGAGTCACTTGTGTTCTTCCTGAAATGTTAGTGCTCAAGGAAAATAACAAATAAAATAATAATCAATGAAAAGCAGTTCCAAAACACTCATTATTTGGCATCATCAAAATCTCAAACTCGGGGTCACGGGTTGCAACAAGGGGTTGAGAGAGGAAGAAGAAGGTAAACTTGGTGAGGGAGAAGAGGTTTGAGGGAGATCACACGATTGCTCTGATCTTGCTGCAACTTGCTCCTCCTGTGGCCCAGGAAGAACTTGTGGGAGGCTTTCTAAGGGGGAGACTCGTCTATGTCCGTCGACCTCGAAGGTACTCTGCCTTCTCCAGGAGGGAGAAAAATGAGAAGGTTTTCTGCCGTCACCAGGAGGGTGAAAACAGATCTTGGCACTCCGTCACGCCGGGTTGGTGAAAGGGAGTATTGTAAGGGCTTCTCCACCTTGCCGACCGGGGAAAAAGTAGAGCTATTTGCTGGCAGTGAAATTTCCGGAGCGGAGGACTCTGGTGAGTGGACGTAGGTCATGGTTTGACCGAACCACTATAAAAATCTCGGTGTTCTTTTTCCTTATTGTTTTTATTCTTGCGTGTATTTTTATTTCACAATATTTGCTTGGAAAAATTATGAAACAAAAAGATTTTATTGTTGCCCGTTGCCTTAGAAGTTGTTTTAAATTTTCATGTTAAAACCTTAAAAAAATATCAGAAATATTAGAACTCATGTTTAGGTTTTATTTATTGCTATAAAACTTTCACAATTCACCTCCCCTCTTGTCAATATATTAATTTAAGATTTTTCTCGAATTTGAACTAATCGTCTAGGACGATATACTATCGGCCTGGATGATATGACCAAAAATTGTCTATTCATCCCAAACTGATCGGGTTGATTGAACAAAATTTACGCTGATTGGCCAGGCCGATACCCCTATCTGCTAGGATGATAAAGTTAGTTTGTATAAAATAAGAGTTATTCAAAAGCTTTTCTATTTAAGATCTCTTATTCAACCCTAAAGCATATCTTTTGCTACTATCTTGACCTGAGAAAGCTTAGAGGAGAGGGAGAGAGAGGGAGAGAGAGAGAGAGAAGATTTTATGAGGAGGAGCATTTGAGGTAGTTTCACAAGGGTTGTTCCAAGCATTGTTCCACTTCTTCTTCTTTTTCTTCCACTATAGTCTCTTCTCCTTGGAGGGTTGAGAGAGGGCTTAGTAATCGATCAAGATTCTCTGCCTACTTCAGGACGAAGCAAAAGGAGTTGGGTTCTCTGCCTTGCCGGGGTCAGCAAAAAGGAGTTTTTTGAGGGCTTCTCTGCCTTATTGTGGGAGCAAAAGGAGAGTCATGGTGTTTAGTGCAATACCCGAAGGGTGCCTCTGAGGAGTGGATGTAGGTCGAGTTGACCGAACCACTATAAATTTTTGTATCCTTTTACTACTGCTTTTCGCATTTATTCTTCTGTACTTCGATTTTAATGTGGTAATTTTGGTTTGAGTTTTGTGATTATGTTTTGATTGAAATACTTTTTAAAATACCAATTCACCCCCCTCTTGGTTAGCCTTGGGCTAGTTTATAAGAGCTTAACATCCCTAACAAACTTTCACTAGATGATGTCCAAAAATAAAACATGCCTTAAAAGATTTGGCAGGTGATTCTTTCTAATTTGAGCTTATCATCTATGAAGATGCTAATACCATCTAGGATGATTTATTTAATTGCAGTTACCATAACTAGGTTAACCTAATTAGGGTTTTAGCTTTTAACTGATCATCCAGGATGATTTAAGATCATCCTGGACGATATGATCAAAAATAGAAAACTCTAAAAATAAATAGAATTTTTTCTTGAGTGTGTGTAAGGTTACTTAGCATCTGGACCCACTTTGTTAAAATTGACTCAAGAAAAGGTAAAAAATACTTAACCATAGTTTACAGACTGACTCAGTCCTAAACTACCCAATCTTGAGTTGGCTAGATTTGTAATTGACTTTATGGACCTGAAATATTAGTAGGCAAGGTAGCCATAAAAAAATAAAGTGTCAGAATGTTTTCTATCATCAAAATCATAATTCCTATAACCAAATTCACAATAATCTCCTACTTTTTGATGATGATAAATAGTAAATATTTAAGTAGTTTAATTGAAATATCAAGAAGTTTAAATTTTACTAAAAACTAAACACTAACTAAAAACCAGTACAATATTAAACACTACCACTACTCCCCCTTTTGACATCACAAAAAGGAGGAGGGAAAAAGAAAAAATAGAACAGAAGCTAAAAAGAAACAAACTACAACACATAAAAATATCACAAGAAAATAAACAATAAGTATGACCCCTGATCATCAAAAGGTGATGGTGGTGGAGGTTTAAAGAAACTAGAAAGAGTAGCAAACTGCTCCCCAAACTAGGTCATATCCTAGTTGTACTGTTGCTGCAGGTGAGCAACATATAAATCAAATCGAGTAACATCATCCCTATGTTATTGCTCCTCTGCAGTAACGTAGGAGTCAAATTGAGCCTCCCACTGGTTGATTCGCTCCATCAGCTGATCCAGCTATGAGTGCTGGCAGAGTAGAGAAGGTGTAGAAAAAAGTGTAAGAGCCACCTCCTCCTCAACTC
This sequence comes from Dendrobium catenatum, assembly GCF_001605985.2. NCBI lineage: Eukaryota > Viridiplantae > Streptophyta > Magnoliopsida > Asparagales > Orchidaceae > Dendrobium > Dendrobium catenatum. The sequence goes on along the minus strand of NW_021319964.1, from coordinate 56,098 downwards.
CCTCAGTTTCCTCATGCTCTAGGTGGAGATTAGTACTATAAAGAACGTGGAAAAAGCCATTGGTGTAGAAGGCAGGCTGGAAGTTTGGTGGGGCAGGGTACTGAAGGTTTTACTTGCATTCTAGAACATAGGCTATGATGTGTCCCAAAGCAAGGTTTGGCTTTTGTCTATGTCCTGGATCCCTAATGCTCATCAGGTGCTCAATGTAGAAGAAAATAATGACAGTAGCATTAAATTATCGATGGGCCATGATATATAAAGTGATGATCGAAAGGAGTGGATTAATGTAAGCATGATCACCAGCTTTAGGAATAACATATGTTCAAAGCACATGTTGGATTGTCATAGCAACCTTAACTAAGATGCTAGATATCCCATAATGATAAGAAACAAAGGTGTTTTATAAAAGTTGATTAGCCGGAGTCCAGTCAAAATTAAGATCTTGAGATAAGACATGAAGCTTGTCTCCAATGGTAGACAATTATAGGAGCTCGTGATAATATTGATAAGTGTAATATAGGAAGAGTTAATTTTGAGGTAGCAAAAAATTTGAAAAGCAATTAAGAATTAAAAGGAACAGTGAGGGTAAGGATGAAAATCAGAGAGGTGTGCGCAAAAAGGTTAAGAATAGGGTAAGAAAGTGTACGTGGATTGACAGTCCAGGATAACGCGATGTCGACTGTCTTGTAACACGGATAGGAATCTTGGTCGGCCGCCATAGTGAAACAAGGTTCAACGTTGGCCCTTGAGGAGCTTCCAACAGGCATATGGGATCACTTACCACTAGCCATAAACACAAAAAATAGAGAAAGAGTGAGAGCAAAGATGAATGGAGGAGTTTGGGTAAGAAGAATTGTTTGAAAGATTCAATTTATAAAGAAATGGATCGATCATCTAGGATGATCGCAAAATCATCCAGGATGACCAGGTGGAATTATTGCATCCGGAATGATTGGTCAAAAAGGTGGTAATATCATCCAGGACGATCAAACATCATTTAGGATGATAAGACACAGGCGATCATCCTGAGGAGTCATTCTGGATGACCATTGAAAATAGAGATCATCTAGGATGATTAGGTGGATCATCCATGATGATCAACCATAATAGATCATACCAACCAAATTTAAAACACGTAACAATTTTTGCTATGTGGATCATCTAGAATGAATAGGTCGATCATCCACGACAATCCCCAATAATTGAGTAGAAATTAAGAAGATTGTCCAGGATTATCACAAATAACTGAAGCTAAATTCAATCAGAACGTCCAGGATGATAAAGGATCATCCAGGATAATCATAAATAGAAACGTCATAGTAGCCGTCAGATGGAATTTTAAGAGTGGATTGAATGTATCATCCAGAAGGTTGCGACCAAAAATTGAAATTCTGGACATGGATTGTGATGATTAGAGAAGGATCAAAAACACAAAAAACCAACAGTAAAAGATAACAAAAAAGATCATAAAAATGACAAAAGGAACAAAAATAAAGGTTTTTTTATCAACGCATGAATATGATAAATTCTCCATGTGATTGAATTAAAAATTTGTAATGAGTTAACATCATTGAAATCCAAAAAATATGGAATAATCAATCCTGTTTGCCCTAGTTCAGACTTCTCATAGGGAAAATCATCTTTTGAAAATAAAGATCTAACTAAGAAAAATCAATTGGATAAGACAAAGAGATCCGTTCAAAACTTGGTTCCAAAAAAATATCTTATAGAATAATATATCAAAGTATTTAGTCACAATCATGAATTTCGAGCACAAGCCCTTAAAAATATTAAGTGATACAAGAATTCTTCTAAGATTTAAAGTTTGAAAGGGAAGGAAGCTTGCTTTTTGTGGGCTCATTTTATGCCTCTTGTATATTGATTGGCGCACTTTACATATCTTTTAATTTTTTATACACTTTATATATCTTTCAATTTTTTTGGTTATCATTGTGCATTTTTTCAATTTTACTTCATTTAGGCTCATTTTATACTCATATCATTCATTTTTTTTCTCACAAGCTAGATCCCTTTTGAAACTTTTAAATACTCTCAATTGTGAGAATATCTTCTAGATATTAGGAAAAAAAAACTCACTCTCTAATATAAAGAAGAGTAAATCATAAAGCATAATTAAATTTATATGATAAATACAATGACAAGATTATGAAAGCTTGAAAGTGATTTAATGACTTTGAATATTATTTATATAAAATAGATTACTATAGGATGATAGAAAAGATCCCAATCGTAAAGTGTAATTATTAATTTGAGATAGACTTCTGTTTAGAAAAGAAAATTACACTACTAAAAGAAGTTAAAGGAAGGGAAACAATCAACGATGTTTCTCTCCTTTAATTGATTTATAGATGTCAAATATTGAATAGAAATTATAAAAAAAATAAGGCACAAAATATCATTTCAATAGTGATCAAACAAAAAAAGAAGTAAATTAAAACTATAGAAATGAAAACATAAAAAGAATAAAAAAATAAATAAATAAATAAATAAAACTAAAGTTAATAGAAAGAAAAGAAAACAATAAAAACTAGATCAAAAAATAAAATTCAGAATTCAGAATGCATCAAGTTCACACATTTATTTCAATCACACCTAATCTTGTAGTTAAGATGCTGAATGTGTCATGAGCATCCGCTGTCCAATTACCACATGCTCTCACGATGTCTTGTGTGAGAGCACAATTACAAAATCAATAAAAGTCATATTTAGGAACCCAAATAAATTTGGGTCCGTTCTTATGGAAAGAAGAATGCCATGAATATGTGTTATGATGTGAATCACCTAATTTGGGTCTCCACACCCAATGTGTACTATGATGAACAATACAAGTGTGTGAGATGTGTCATAGCATGCCACATGAAAAATATCTAACACCGGGAAAGGGATTTACTAATCTATTCGAGTTATAGTTCATCTTCTTAGATTTCAAAACTTTTGGCTTTGGATCAGGATTGAAAAACTGTTCAGGTGTGGATGGAGTCTTATTTTCCTCAAGTGCTTTTAATTCAGCTTTAAACCTTGAGTTACCTAGTAATTAAGGTAACATCATCACTTTCAGACCTAGAAGAATCAGTATTCATATAGTTAGCTTTCAGCACCATAATTTTCTCCTTTTTTTCTCACCTGCATCAAGTTGTCTTTGATTCACCCCTTGCTCGTAAGTAATAAGTGATCCAAGTAAGTTATCAACAGATTAAGTATTCAAATCTTTAGATCTTGTTATTGCAGTATTAAAGTTCTTTAGGAATGTTAAGCCCTTATGAACTAGTCCCGAGGCTAACCAAGAGGGGGGGGGGTGAAAAACTTCTTTAAATAAAATAGAAATTTTTTATATCTTGCAGTGGAAATGAATTGAATTAAAAATGAAAAGATCAATGAGAGAGTTCACCCAAGCAGTTAATCACAACAAAAATAAAGTTCATAAATAATAAAAGAAAGAACACACCAGATTTATAGTGGTTTAATCAACCTTAACCTACGTCCACTACTCGGAGGCGCCCCCGAGTATTGCACTAAACTCAGTGTCTCTCTTTTATCCCCCACAGCTAGGCGGAGAAGCCCTTACAAAATCACTTCCACCATCCCCGGTGCAGCGGAGTAGCAGGGTCCTTTGACACCAAAGAGATTTTTTTCTTCTTAAAACTTCCCTCAAGATGAGCTTGAAATTTGAAGGTACTAAGGCACAAGCTTGCCAGAGCAACCGTGTGAAACCCCCTCCACACTACCTTGAAACCCCCTCCAAGGATCTTCTCCCTCTCTTAAACTCCACCATTTCCTCTCTCCATTACAAGCACTCTCTTCAAGTTTTCTCCAAAAGAAACAAAGCCTCAATGGATGCCAAATACACTTTCAAAATCTTTGATAAAGCTTAATCAGAAGAGCTCCAAAAAGGCTCTTAAATGCACCAAACAGACATTATTGTCCAGGATGATTGCGGGATCGTCCCGTATGATGTGCTTAAAATGAGGGCTTCAAAAAACCCTAAAAACTCAATTTCAGTTCCACATATCATCCATGATGATCTAAGGATCATCCTGTATGATATGATTAAAAAGTGGGCTTCAAAAAAACACTAAAAACTTAATTTTGGTGCCAAAAATTATGCTAGACGATCGCTGGATCATCCAACATGATGTGCAGAATTTGACCTGATAGTCCCGGACAATGTTAGAATAGTCTAGGATGATCAATACAAAATTGTATAGATTATCCAGGATGATATTAAGGATCGTCTGGGATGTTTAGAAGAAAAATTATGGTAATTCAGTTTGGACAATTTAGGAAAATCAAGTATGTCATCAAACATCGTCATGTATGATATACAAATCATCTAGAAAGTTCGGATTGAAAAATTTAACCATAATTAATCCCCTAATCACAGGATCAATTTAGGCATAATTTATATTGATCGTCTTGGACGAGTAAGATCATCTGGGATGATTAGAACAAAAAATAAATCTTAAAATCTTACCTAAATTAGCATTGGCGGCTATTTTCTAAGATCATAAAGGATCGTCCTAGACGATCCAAAATCGTCCAGTGTGATTAGTTCAAAACTTGATCTTATGGATTTGACTAGATGTCACTCGCTTGAGTGTATGTGCATGGTCACTAAGTAATCATACTCCCTTATTGGACTAGACTTATGAAATTAAAAATACATCAATGAATATTACAAATAAAACATGTTCTATCAAAACTTGAGTCTTGAATGGTGCATCATAATCCTAAAAAGTTAGTATACACATAAAAGAATATATATTACAAATACAAGTAGACAATAGAAAGTGAGCCATAGTATTTGTTATAAAAAAAAACATAAACTCATAAGCCCGAGTTACAACAATCTTGCATTTTTTGATGATGGCAAATATTACTGGTTGAATTTGCTAAATTAAAAACATTTTCTTCTAATCTCCCCTCACTAGAATAATAATTTAAAAATAGGGGAATACAAAATTTTTGTTATTTTTATTTCTTTAAAAGGATACAATTACAACAGTATGTTCTTCCCCTTTGACATTTGAAATTACTAGATTGACAAGAGGGGGGTGAATTGTGAAAACTTTGTAGCAATAATTAAAAACCTGAACAGGAGTTCTAATTTTTGCAGTTTTTAAATTTTTAACATGAAACTTTAACTATTACGAAGGCAAACAATTTAACTCAATGTGCAACAATGAAATCCTTTTTTTCTTTCACAATTTTCACTAAGCAAATACTATGAAAATAAAGTACAAGCAAATAAAAAAAAAATGATAAGGAAAAAGCACATAGGAATTTTATAGTGGTTCGATCAAACCATGACCTACGTCAACTCCCCGGAGTCCTCTGCTCTAGGAATTTCACTACAAACTATAGCTCTTCTTTTGTCCCCCTTGGCAAGGTGAAGAAGCCCTTACAAGACTCACTTTCACCAACCCGGCGTGGTGGAGTGCCAATCGCTGTTTTCACCCTCCTGGCGACAGCAGAGTATCTTCTCATTTTTATCCCTCCTGGAAAAGGCAGAGTACCTTTGAGGTCACGGATATAGAAGAGTCTCCCCCTCAGAGAGCCTCCCATAAGTTCTTCTCGGGCCATAGGAGGAGCAAGAAGCAGCAAGAATGGAGTAACGTGTGATCTCCCTCACACCTCTTCTCCCTCACCAAGCTCACCTTCTCCTTGCTTTCTCAAACCCTAAAAAATTCTCAAGAGCTCTCTCCCAAGGATCCCCTCTCTAATCACGTTCCCCTCTCTATATCTCTCTAAGAAAGATTACTAATTTGATACATAAAATAGGCTCCAAAATCCCTGAAATATTCAAAGTAGTCATTACTATCGTACAGTATGATATGACATCATACAATACGATATATATAATAGTCTTTATCATGATACGAAGGTTTATAAATAATTCAAAATAAATCGTATAGTACGATATAACATCGTACCATACGAACCTCCACTCATCTGTTCGTATAGGACGATAGACGGGATGATCAAAACTCATCTCTATTCATCGTATGGTACAATCAACTTCGTATAGTATAATGAGGCCAAATCAAGGGATCGTCTAGGATGATCTCCAGGATGATCAAAATCAACCACTTTTCATCATATAGTACGAACAGTTTCATACAGTACAATGACCAATCAAAGATTAGTCCTCAATTTAATCCACTAATTATGGGTTAATTTAAGTAAGTATTTAAATAAAATCATGCAGTATGAAGATTTTTGTACAGTACGAATGGCTAATCAAACTTACTTAAGCTAATATGGCGACTAGGGTTTTGGATTTGTAATACATCATACAATATGAGAAAAATTGTACAATACGATCTGTTCATAGAAAATCATTTTACCAGATAAGATTGTACAGTACGATAAAAAGTTATACAGTACGATCAATAGAAAAAAAAGTTCTTTTTTTTTTGTTTCCTTAAAAAAAAACTTCTTCCCTTGTGTGTGTGTGCCTGGTTGCTTAGACTTACATGCAGTTTGTGACCAGACTCAAGAAAAGAAAAAGTAAAATAAATAGAAAATTACATTATTTTAGACTCACACTCCTAATCTAACCAGTGTCGAGTCTTCTTGTTATCCTGAGTAATTTGTGATCTTCCTGAAATATTAGTACTCATAGACAATAATAGAAATTAAATTATATTCAATGAACAGATATTTAGTTGGTATTATTTGTCATCATCAAAAGCTCAAACTAGGGGTCACGGATTCCAACAACATTATCAAAAAGAATAAGGGCACAAACGATCAGAACAATAAAAATGATTAAAAAACAAAACGATTCATGATCTAGTAAAAAAATTAAATATTCTTAAAATGAGAAAGTCTCCTCTTAATTTTATTTAAAAACTTTGTAAGGAATGTATTGACAACGTATAACCCAGAAAGGTTAGAAATTCAGAAATCGTTTATCTAAGCTCAAGTTCTTTTAAAAGCTCAAAAACTTTTTAATCCAATATCTAAATCAATAAACAAATTAGAAAAATAAATTTTAATTTTTTTAAAACTCTTTTAATAAAATTTATCGAATAGAAGATTAATGCAAAAATTGATGAATCAGGAATCATGATTTTCAAACTCAAGTATCAAAAATATCAAGGATTTTCTTAAGCTTTAAGAAGTAAAAGAAAGGTAAGCATTACTTTTTGTGGGCTCATTTTATACCTCTTATCAATTTTTTGGCATACTTTGTGCATCTTTTAATTTTTGATGCACATTGTATATCTTTCTCAATTTTGGCGTCATTGCGCATCTTTTGATTTGGTTTCATTGGCCATTTTTTTTAAAATGCTACTTTTTGAAATTTTAAAAATAAAAGTAAACTCATTTTATTGACAAAATGAACTGCTTGATTAAGAAAATTAAGAGGTAGATTCAACAACTTGTAAAAGATTCCTATGCGATAAACAAAATATAGGGAGGTGAAAAAGATGAGTTTCAAAATTCATTTTATAATATAATATAGATTTTGAATCAAAAGTAAAATAACCTTTTTAAGAAAAGAGATAGAAAGACAAAATCATGAGTTCCTTCCCTTTGTCTATTTTTAGAGAAGTCAACCACAACTTACATAAAAATTTAAGAAAAATAGGAGGTAGGTTTTTCATTTTTAAAAAAGTGAACATGTGTTGATCAGAGAGGACTTCAGAAAAAGAAAAATAACGACAAATTTAAAATTTTAAAGTAAAGATAGAACAAAAAGAATAAACCCAAAGAAAACATATAAAACCAACAAAAAAAAAGCAAACACAAACAAATAAACATACAAACAAGGGTTTAAACATCATTTTGATCCTGGTCTGATGATTCAGAAGAAAGGTCTGCTCAGGAGATTTTTTGCTTTTTATTATTTTCTATTTTTACAATTTGCTTAGCTTTATCCTTTTCTTTTGTAGGAAGAGTTTTTAAATTAGGGCACTAATTTTTCATATGTCCAGGCTTCCTACATCCAAAGAAAATAATGTTAGAAGAAATCTTAACATTCTTACCATTTTTATCTTTATTTCACTTTTGTTGATGCTTGTGCTTTGGTGAGCTTTTTAATTTGCTTGACAAGTCATCACTTTCATCGCCAACTAAGTCACTTTTCTCCATATTTTTAGCATTTAGCACTATCATATATCATATATCCTATATCCAAAAGACTTTGGCCCAAACTTTGCTCGTAGGCAATGAGTGATCCAATCAAATTATCATTAGAATATTAATTAACATTCTTACCATTTTTACCTAAAGCATGTAATGATGTCACAATTTAAATAAACCTAGTATACATGTCTAAGATAGTATGATAAGGTTTCATGCAAAATAATTCATAACCGTGGATTAAAGTATTCAACTTGGATTGCTTGATTTCACTAGTTCCTTTATATTTAGTGTGTAATTTATCCCAAATTTTCTTAGCAGTGGTGCATGTGAAAACAAACGTATAATCTTTAAAATTTAAAGCACAGAAAAAACAGTTTATTGATTTAGCATTCAATTGAGCATTGATTTAATCTTCCCTACTCCATTGATTAAAAGAAATATTAGTTTTAATTCCATCTTTAACATGTGACGGTATAGAATAACCAGTTAAAATCATTTGCCACATTCGGTAATCAATTGATTGCAAAAAAATAGACATGTAAATTTTCCAAAAATCAAAGTGAAGAACAGTATAAGAGGTTCTTCTTCCCTTTTATCTCATTAATATGCATGATGGTTATCCCGGTGAAAACAACAAAGTGGATAGTTACTTGAAGTTGAAGCAAATTATCAAAAGGTTTGGATTAATGATATCATCAAATTCCGACTTTGGAAGTTGGAAAAAGCTTATGGAATATTTATCAAAGATATTCTTAAGTGATTTTTGGATTTCACTGTTAAAATGTACTTTCGTTTTTAGCTTTTATTGCTTTTTTTCTTTAAATTTGTCATTTTAAACTTCTTCTAATTGATTATGGGATCTTTACTAAGTCTTATTCTCTAACTGGATGGGAACTCTGGGATACTAATGAACCCTCGGGTTGTTTATTTCTTTGGTATCCCCTACATCTCAACAGTTTCAAAATAGGAAATAGTGGGTTTTATATCATTTATAATAAGTTTAAATTAACAAATTTATGTTCAATAAGGTCCTTTTTTTATGTTAAAAAAGGAACCATTAGTTTCTTTTACCTAGTTTATATTAGGTTGTCCTTTCTTTTATAATTAATGCAATTTTAAATTTTCTCAAAAAAAAAAAAAATAAAGGTGGTTGGGTGATTGAATATCCTTTCGTAATATTACGATTACAAAAATTATCCATGGATTGAAATTCAAAAGTTTTCAAAAACTCATTTTTATGAATCCCGCTCAGATACCACTCGAAAGTTCATCAAGGATGATAAGCTCTTATGAACTAGTCCTGAGGCTAACCAAGGGGAGTGTGAAAAACTTATTTAAATAAAAGAGAAATCTTTTTATATCTTGTAGTGGAAACAAATTGAATCTATAATAAAGGATCAATCAGAGAGTTCACCCAAGCAGTTAATCACAATAAAATAAAATACAAAAATAATAAAGGAAATAACACACTAGATTTATAGTGATTCGGTCAAACCTTGACCTACGTCCACTCCTCGGAGGCGCCCTCTGAGTATTACACTAAACTCGATGTCTCTTCTTTAGCCCCCACAACTAGGCGGAGAAGCCCTTATAAAATCTCTTCCACCTTCCCCGGTATGGTAGAGTATCCGGGTCCTTTGACACCAAAGAGATATTCTTCTTTCCAAAACTTCCCTTAAGATGAGCCTTAAATCCGATGGTAATAAGGCACAAGCTTGCTGGAGTAACCATGTGAAACCCCCTCCACACTCCCTTGAAACCCCCTCCAAGGATCTTCTCCCTCTCTCAAACACCATCCGTTCCTCTCTCCCTTTCAAGCTCTTTCTTCAAGTTTTCTCCAAAAGAAATGAAGCCTCAATGGCTACCAAAGACACTTTCAAAGTCTTTAATAAAGCTTAAATAGAAGAGCTCCAAAAAGGCTCTTAAATGCACTAAAGTGACATTATCGTCCAGGATGATTGCGAGATCATCTCGTACGATGCTCTTAAAATAAGGGCTTCAGAAAACCCTAAAAACTCAATTTCGGTGCCACATATCATCTAGGATGATCTAAGGATCATCTCATATGATGTAATTAAAAAGAGTTCTTAAACAACCCTTAAAATTCAATTCCGGTGGCAAAAATTATCCTGGATGATCGCAAGATCGTCCAGTATGATGTGCAGAATTTGACCTGATAGTCCCGAACGATATTAGGATAGTCCAAGATGATCATTACAAAATTGTATAGATCATCCAAGATGATATTATGGATCATTTGGAATGATTAGAAAAAAAATTATGGTAATTCGGCTTGGACGATTTAGGAAAATTAAGTATGTCGGCAAACATCATCTAGGATGATCAAATTGAAAAATTTAACCATAATTAATCCCCTAATCACAGGATCAATTTAGTCATGATTTGTATTAATTGTCCTATACAATCACGATCATCCGGGATAATTAGAAAAAAAAATAAATCTTAAAATCTTGCCTAAATTAACATTGGTGTATGCTTTCCAAGATCATAAAGGATCTTCCTAGATGATCCAAAATCATCCAGTACGATTAGTTCAAAACTTGATATTCTAGATTTGACTAAATCTCACTCCCTTAAGTGTGTGCATAGTCACCAAGCAAGTATACTCCCTTACAAGACTCGACTCAAGAAATTAAAAATACATCAATAAATATTACAAATAAAACATGTTCTACCAAAACTTGAGTCTTGAATGGTGCATCGTAATCCTAAAATGTTATTATACACACAAACAAACATATACTACAAATACAAGTAGATAACAAAAAGTAAGCCATAATATTTGTTATCATCAAAAATATAAACTCATAAGCTCGAGTTGCAACATAGTAATCTTAGCATCAAAGGAAGACGATAAGCATCTCAAAATCTTATTAACTTTTTTATAATTCATGAGTTCTCTTCCTAAGGCATGTAATGTGATGATAATTTGAGTAAACCTAGTATACATTTTAGAAATTGATTTATATGTTTCATACAAAAAAGTTCATAGTCATGCAATAAAATATTCAACCTAGATTGCTTAACTTCATTTGTTCCTTCATAAGTATTACACAATCTATCCTATATTTCTTTATGAGTAGCATAAGTTGAGACATGCATGTAATCTTCTAATTTCAAAGCAAAGAAAAAATAGTTCAAGCATTTTGCAATAAGTTGTGCTAAATCCCTTTCATCAAAATTATATTCAATAAAAGGAAGTTTAGTTTTTATGCCATTAATTTCATGAGTTGGTGGTGAATATCCATCCTTAATCAGCATCCATATATGATAGTCAATCGACTGTAAGAAAGTATACATGCGAGTTTTTCAAAAATTAAAAGGTATGTCATAAAAAAAAAGGTGGTTGGGTAATAGAATACCATTCCATAGTATTACAATTACCAAAGTTTGCCATGGATCAAAATTCAAAAGTTTTCAAAAACCAAATTTTATGAATCTCACTCTGATACCACTTGAAAGTTCGTCAGAGATATTAAGCCCTTATAAACTTGCTCGAGGCTATCTAAGAGGGGGGGGGGGGGGGGGGGGGGGGGGGGGAGGGTTGAATTAGTGTTTAAATTTTTTTTTTCAATAAAAAACATAATCTTAAGACAAACCAAAATTTAATATAAGAAAATCAAAATGTAGAAATTAAATATGGAAAAATAATAAGAAAGAACGCATAAATTTATAGTGATTCGGTCAACTTGACCTACATCCACTCCCCGGAGCCTCTCCTCCAGGTATTGCTCTGATCGCAATGACTCTCCTTTTGCTCCCTCAATAAGTTGGAGAAACATATACAAACCTCCTTTTCACCGACACTGGTGAGGCAGAGAACCCAACTCCTTTCGCTTCCTCCTGAAGTAGGTAGAGAACCCAACTCTTTGTCTTCCTCTTAAAGTAGGCATAAAGCCTCAATCAATTACTAAAGTAGACCCTTCTCAAACCTCCTAGGAACTAGGGATGATGCCGGAGAAGATGACTTAGATTCTTTCTTGGAGAAACCTTTGTAAAACCCCTCACAAACTCCCCCTCATAAGATCCTCTCTCTCTCCCCCTTACTCTTCCTGTCCTCTTGGGTCTCTCAGGTTAAGATAGTAAAAAAATATAAAAACTTGGGTAAATAAAAGGTCTTACATAGAAGAGCTTCAAATTTTCTCTTAATTGTAACAAACTGACATAGATCATCCTGTACGATAAGTATAAATTCAGATTAATTAGCCAGGATGATTTGGGAGAGTCTGGACGATTAGAAGGTTTATTTGTTTTGATCATCCAGGACTATTAGACATCATCCTATACGATTAGTTCAAGGCATCAAGTATTATCCAAAAAATCACCCTGGATATATGTTTGGATGATGTAAATAATAATTGATCATCTAGGACGATTTCACATGCATCCTAGATAATTAGTTTAAATATCAAATATCATCAAGAATATCACCCTGATTATATGTCTAGACAATAAAAAAAAAACTAATCATGTAAGATGATTTGGGATCATGCCAGATAATTAGTACAAATTAATACATATCATCTAGATCACCGTTCAAGTCATATAAGAAGAAACTAAGGTTTATTTAATTGATCATCCTGGACGATACTATGATTATTTAGGACAATATGATCGAGCAATCAAACTTTAATTTCTTTCCTTAATTACTAAACTAATTTAGGCATAATTGCACTACATCATTTAGGTCGATGTCCTAGATGATGTCCAAAAATAAAACATGCCTTAGAAGATCTGAAGGTGGATTCTTTCTGATTTTAGCCTATCGTTCGGGACGATGCTAATATCGTCCAGGATGATTTACTTAATTATGGCTACCTTAACCAGGATGCCCCAATTAGGATTTCTATTTTTAAATGATCATCTAGGATGATTTGGGATCATCTCGGATGATATGATTAAAAAAGAAAACTCTAAAAACAAACAAAATTTTTCCCTAAGTGTGTGTACAAGATTATTTAGCATTATTACCAATTTTGTTATAATTGACTCATGAAAAGGTTAAAAATACTTAACAATAATTTATAGACTGACTCAATCCCAAAACTATCCATTCTTGAGCTAGCTTGATTTGCAATTGACTTTGTAGATCTGAAAAGTTAGTAGGCAAGGCAGTCGTAGAAAAATAAAAGTGTCAGAAATATTTTCTATCATCAAAATTATAATTCCTGAATCCAGATTCTCCACAATCTCCCCCTTTTTTATGATAGAAAATAAAAATAATTTAAGTAATTTAATTGAAACATTAAGAAGTTCAAATTTTACTAAAAACAAAACACTAAAAAGAAAGCAGTACAACATAAAACACTTCCACTACTCTTTCTTTTGACATCACAAAAAGGAGGGAAAAAAAAAAAGAAAAAATAGAATGGAAACTAAAAATAAATAAACTACAATATAGAAAAAACACCACAAGAAAATAAACTACAAGTAGGATGACCCCTGATCTTCAGAAGGAGGAGGTGGTGATGGCTAAAAGAAACTAGAAAGAGTAGCGAACTACTCCCCAAACTAGGCCATGTCCTGGTCGTGCTGCTGCTATTGGGGAGCAACATACAAATCAAATCGAGTAACATCCTCTCTATGTTACTGCACCTATGCAACAATATAGGAGTCGAATCGAGCCTCCCATTGGTCAAACCACTTCACTAACGGATCCAGCTATGGGTACTGGCGGAGTAGAGTAGGTGCAAGAATAGGTGTAGGAGCTACCTCCTCCTCAGCTCCCTTAGCTTTCTCATGCTCTGGGTAGAGATGAGTACTGTGAAGAACTTTAAAAGAGCTGTTGGTATAGAAGGCAGGCTAAAAGTTTGGATGGGGTAGGATACTGAAGGTTGTACTTGGATTCTAAAACATAGGCTATGATGTATCCTAAGGCAAGATTTGTCTTCCGTCTATGTCCTGGATCCCTAATGCTCTTGAGGTGCTCAATATAGTGGAAAATATGATCAGTAGCATTGAATTCTTGATGGGCCATGATATAAAAAGTGGTGATCGAAAGGAGTGGAGTAATGTGAACATGATCACCAGCTTTAGGAATAATAGATGTTCAAAACATATGTTGGATTGTCCTAGAATCCTTAAATAAGGTGCTGGATGCCCCATCATGATAAGAAATAAAGGTGTTTTGCAAAAGTTGATTGGTTAGAGCCCAATCAAAATAAGGATCTTGAGATAAGACGTGAAGCTTGTCTCCAGTGGTAGACAATTGCAGGATCTCGTGATAATCTTGATAAGTGATTTTGATAGGATGCTTATTGATATAAGACTAAAGTACAGTATAAGAAAGTTGATTTGGAGGCTAGCAAAAAAATTAAAAAAAGCATATTATAATTGAAAGGAACGGTGAGGGTAAGGATGAAAGTCAGATATGTGCATACAAAAAGGTTAAGAATAGGGTAAGAAAGCATACGCTAATTGATAGTATGGGATAAGGTGATCCCAACTATCTTGTAATGTAGATAGGTGTCTTGGTCGATCGCCTCAAGGAAATGAAGGAAACTTTAGTCCTCGAGGAGCTTGCAGCAGGCATACGAGATTGCTTACCACCTGCCATGAACAAAAAAAAAAAAAGAGAAAATGTGAGAGAAAAGATGAATTACGGAGTTTGGGTGAGAAAAATTGTTTGAAATCCTCGATTTATAAAGAAACTGACCGATCTTCTAGGACGATCGTAGAAACATCTAGGATGATCAGGTGAAATTATTGCTTTTGGGATGATTAGTCAAAAAGGTGGTAATACTGTTCAGGATGATCAAACATCGTCCGGGATAATAAGACACAGGTGATCATCCCGATGAGTCATTTCGGATGACCATTAAAAAAGTAGATCATCTAACATGATTAGGTGGATCGTCTAGGATGATCAATAATAATGGATCGTATTGACTAAATTTAATATGTGTAACGACTTTTGCAATGTGGATCATACAGGATGATCATCAATAATTGAGCAAAAATTAAGAAGATTGTTCAAAATAAGGAGGATCATCTAAGATGATCGCAAATAATTGAAGTTGAATACAATCAGATCATCCAGGATAATAAAGGATTGTCTAGGATGATCATAAAAAAAAAGTCAAAGCAGCTGCTAGATGAAATTTTAAGAGTGGATTAAATGTATAAATTAGGATGATATGAATATCATCCAGGATGATGTGACAAAAAATTGAAATTCTAGATATGGATGGAGATGATCAGAGAAGGACAAAAAATACAAAAAACCAACAGTAAAAGATAATGAAAAAGATGATAAAAATAAAAAAGGGAATAAAAACAAAGGTTTTTTAATCAACACACAAATATGTTAAATTCTCCATGTGATTGAATTAAAAATATGTAAAAATTAATAAGTTAACATCGTTGAAATCCAAAAAATAATGGAACAACAGATCTTGTTAACCCTAGCTCGGACTTCGCACAAGGCAAATCATCTTTTAAAAACAAAGATTTAACTTAGAAAAATCAATAGGATTAGAAAAAGAGATCCATTCAAAACTTGGTTCTAGAAAAATATCTTATATAATAATATATCAAAGTAATAATTCATAATAATGAATTTCAAGCATAAGCCGTTGAAAATATCAAGTGACCCATGAATTCTTATAAGATTTAAAGGTTTGAAAGAGAAGGAAACTTGCGTTTTATGTGGTTATTTTATGCCTCTTGTTAATTGATTAGCGTACTTTGCGTATCTTTTAATTTTTGATACACTTTGTGTATCTATCAATTTTTTTGGCGATCATTTCACATCTTTTTAGTTTTTCTTCTTTTTGGGCTCATTCTATGCCCTTGTCATTTATTTTTTTCTTGAAAGCTAGATCTCTTTTAAAACTTTTAAGTACTCTCAGTTATGAGAATATCTTCTAAATATTAGAGAAGAAAAACCCACTCTCTAATATAAGGAAGAGTAAACCACAAAGCATAATCAAATTCATATGATAAATGCAACAAAAAGATTATGAAATCTTGAAAGTGATTTAATGATATTGAACATTATTTATATAAGATAAATTATTGAAGTAATATAAAAAAGATCTCAATCGCAAAGTCTAGTTGCCAATTTGAGATAAATTTTTTATTTAAAAAATAAAATTACACCCTCAAAAGAAGTTAGAGAAAGAGAAACAATCAATTATGTTTCTATCCTTAACTGATTTAGGGATGTCAACATTGACTACAAATTTTAAAAAATAAAAATAAGGCACAAAATATCATTTTAGTAGAGATCAAAGAAAAAAAGAATTAAATTAAAACTACAGAAATGAAAACCCAAAAAAATGATAAAATAAAAAATAAAACTAAAGTAAATAGAAAGAAAAGAAAACAATAAAAAATAGATTGAAAAATAAAATTCAAAATTCAGAAGGCATCAAGTTCATGCATTTATGTAATCACATCCAATCTGGCTCTTAAGATGCTGATGTGTCATTAGCATCTGCTATCCAGGTACCCCATGCTCTCACTATGTCTTATGTGAGAGCACAACTACAAAATAATCAAATCAGATTTAGGAACCCAAACATATTTAGGTCCCTTCTTATGGAAAGAAGAATGACATGCATGTGTATTGTTCTATGAATCATACAATTTAGGTCTCCATACTCAGTGTGTACTATAATGAATAGTACAAGTGTGTGAGATGTGTCCTAGCATACCATAAGAAAAACATCTAACATTAGGAAATAAATTTATTAATCTATTCAAGTTATAGTGCCTCTTCTGAGGTTTCAAAACTTTTAACATTGGATAAGGATTGAAAAATTATTCTGGTGTGGATGGAGTCTTATTTTCCTTAAGTACTTTTAATTCAGCTTTAAAGCTCAAGTTAGCACTTTTTAAAAAAGCATTATCAACTTTTACATAATGCTCCCTATGCTCAGATTCATTAATTTATATTTTAAAATCATTTTCAAGTGTAGTGTGGGATGCTTTCAATGAATCATGCTCAATAACCAACTCAGAATACTTTTTATTTAATTCATCAAACTCACCAGGTAATGATATGTGATTGCTATCAATTATAGAGTGATATTTAAGTAAAATTTTATATTCTTTTTGAAAATTTAAAAATTTTAATTTCATATTAGCATGCAATTAATTAAGTTTCATATATGATGCATGAATTTGTTCAGTAACTTTAAGTAATTCACTGTAGGTTAATTCACATACCTCTTCTTGGTCAGATTGACCAAGATGATCACCTGCCATCAAGCATATGTTTGTTGTCTCCTCCTCAGCTTCAATCTCAAAGGCATTAGATGCAGAATCCACCCAGAACATCTTGTGGAACCTCTTCTTGTCCTTCTTGAACTTAGGTTTCTCCTCACCCTTCTCCTTACTTGGGTGAGCCTTAAGTGTAGGACAATCAGCTTTGACATGTCCAGGCTTCCTGTATTTAAAACAAACCATATTAGAAGTACTTTTAAAATTTTTGCTACCCTTATCTTTGTTCCATTTTTGATGGTGTTGGTGATTCTTTATTAGAAAGCTTTTGAATTACCTAATAATTAAGGCAACATCATCACTTTAGACTCGGATGAATTAGTATCCGTATCGTTAGCTTTCAGTGCCACTATTTTCTCCTTCTTTTTCTCACCTGCAATAAGTTGTCTTTGGTTCACCAATTGCCCATAAGCAATAAGTGATCCAAGTAAGTTATCAACTGAATAAGTATTCAAATCATTAGATTCATTTATTGCAGTAATCTTAACATCAAAGGAAGATGGAAAGTATCTCAAAATCTTATTAACTTTTTCATAATGAGGTAACAATCTGAGTAAACTTTATATACATTTTAGAAATTGATTCAATAGGTTTCATATGAAAAGTTTCATAGTCATGTAATAAAATATTAATTACTTAACTTCATTTATTCCTTCATAAGTAATACACAATCTATCCCATATTTATTTATGAGTAGCACAAGTTGAGACACACATGTAATCTTCTGATTTTAAAGTTTAAAAAAATAGTTCAAACATTTTGCATTAAGTTGTACTAAATCCCTATCATCAAATGTTTATTCAGTAAAAGGAAGTTTAATTTTTATGCCATTAATTCATGAGTTGGTGGTGAATATCCATCCTTAACAAGTATCCACATGCAATAGTCAATCGATTGTAAAAAGTAGACATACAAGTTTTCCAAAAATCAAAAGGTATGTTATCAAACAAAGGTGGTCGGGTAATAGAATACCCTTCCGTAGTATTATAATTACCCAAGTTAGCCATGGATCAAAATTCAAAAGTTTTCAAAAACTAAATTTTATGAATCCCGCTCTAATACCGCTTAAAAGTTTATCAGAGATGTTAAGCCCTTATGAATTAGCCCGAAGCTAACCAAGAGGGGGGGGGGGGGGGAAAAAGGGGGGGGGGGGGTGAATTGGTGTTTAAATAAATTTCTCAATCAAAAACACAATCTTAAACCAAATCAAAATTCACGAGAAGAAAATTGAAGTGCAAAAATTAACTGTGGAAAAATAGTAAGAAAGAACACAAAAATTTATAGTGATTTGGTCAACTTGACTTATGTTCATTCCCTGGAGCCTCTGCTACAGGTATTGCACTAAACTTAGTGACTCTCCTTTTGCTTCCTCAATAAGGCAGAGAAGACTATACAAACCTCCTTTCCACTGACACCGATGAAGCAGAGAACCCAATCCTTTTGCTTCCTCCTGAAGCAAGCAGAGAACCCAATTCCTTTCACTTCCACCTGAAGCAGGCAGAGAACATTGATCAATTACTGAAGTAGACCTTTCTCGAACCTTCAAGGAACTAGGGATGATGATCGAAGAAGATGACTCAGATTTTTGCATGGAGCAACCTTTGTGAAACCCCTCACAAACTCCCCCTCTTATGATCCTCTCACTCTCTCCCTTACTCTACCTCTCCTCTTGGCTCTCTTAATTGCAACAAACTGACATAGATTATCTAGGATGATCGATGGAACATCTTGTATGATCAGTATAAATTCAGCTCAATCAGCCAAGACGATCTAGGAGAGTCTGGATGATTAGAAGGTTTATTTGTTCTGATAGTCCAAGACGATTGGACATCAACCTGTATGATTAGTTCGAGGCATAAAATATCATCCAAAACATCACTTTGGATATATATTTGGATGATATAAATAATAACTAATTATTCAGGATGATTTCCTGATCATCCCAGATGATTAGTTCAAAACATCAAATATCATCTAGAATATCACTCTGATTACATGTCTGGATGATAGAAAAATAATTGATCATCTAGGATGATTTGGGATCATCTCTAATGATTAGTACAAATCAATAAATATCATTTAGAGCATCATTCAGGTTGTCCAGGAAGAAACTAAGATTTGTTTAACTGATCATCTCGGATGACCCTGCGATCATCCAGGACGATATGATCGAGCAATCAAAGCTTAATTTCTTTCTTTAATTACCAAATTAATTTAAGCATAATTGCACTACATCACCTAGGATAATGTCTTGGATGATGTCCAAAAATAAAACATGCCTTAGAAGATCCAGCGACTGATTCTTACTAATTTGAGCCTATCGTCCAAGATGATGCTAATATCATCCAAGACGATTTACTTAGTTATGACTGCCTTAACTAGGATGTCCTAATTAGGGTTTTTATTTTTAATTGATCATCCAGGATGATTTAGGATCATTCTGAATGATATAATAAAAAATAGAAAACTCTAAAAATAAATAGAATTTTTCCCTGAGTGTGTGTGTGCAAGGTTATTTAGTAGTAGGACCCACTTTATTATAATTGACTCTAGAAAAGGTAAAAAGATACTTAATGATGATTTATAGACTGACTTATTCCCAAACTACTCAATCTTGAGCTGACTTGATTTGCAATTGACTTTGTGGACCTAAAATGTTAGTAGGTAAGATAATCATAGAAAAATAGAAGTGTAAAAAATATTTGTTTTCATAAAAATCATAATTTCTCAATCTAGATTCAAAATAACACTCTCTCAAACTATATAAAAAATATAAAAATATAGACTCCAACTATAATGAACTTTATACAAATTTGACTTGAAGTTTTCAACAATCTTGAGTATGATTTCTCTAAAATATTAGTACACACAAACAACAAAACAATATTTCCAATATATTTTAGGAGAAATAGTAATTAAAATAATAATATTTAGAATCATAAAAAATACACATGTTTCAATAATCTTAATAATAAAAAAATAAGTTATAATAATCTCAACAAAAGGAATAATATAAATTCCCTCATGATATCTTTTCTTTTGGATTATAATGGTCATACCATCTAAATATGTTCATTTTAAATTCTCCTCCCATTTGGGCATGCATTTAAATTTATTTATTTGAAAGCCCATTCTCATTTAAATTCTATAAATCAGCTTGTTTGGGAACCATATCTGTTTCAAGTATAAATATGTTTGTTTAGGAGCCATTCTCTGATTCAGTATTGTTGAAGGGGGGGGGGGGGTGAATTGGTATTTTAAAAATTTATCCCTCTTTTGAATATTTTGAACCGAAAGTAAACTTTAATGAAATTTTAAAAGTAGTTTTTCAACCACAATTTTTAAAATAGAAAAAGAAGAAAATAAAAAGCAGTAAAGAAAAAAAGACACAAGATTTATAGTGGTTCGGTCAAAATCAGACCTACATCCACTCCCCGGAGGTACCCTACGAGTATTGCACTAATACCAATAGTGTCTCTCCTTTTGTACCAACAGCAAGACAGAAAAGCCTTTACAACAAACTCTTTCCACCACTACCCGGTGCGGCAGAGAACCGTCATCCTTTTACACTATCCCTAGTATTGGCAGAGAATCGTTCGTCCTTTTACACTCTCCTAGTGTGGGCAGAGAACCCTCCAGCTGTTTACACTCTCCTAGTGTGGGCAGCGAACCCTTCATCTATTCACACTCTCTAAGTGTCGGTAGAGAACCAGATCTTCTAGACATATCTCCTCACAAAAAATTTAGAAGGTAGAAAGAAAAGAGTGAAGGAATCATAATTCAAAAGCAAAGACTCTTACCTTTAAACTCCAAGTGAAGCCTTCACGCTCCAGTAGAAAGAATCCTTCTTAAAATACTCTCTCACACTCTCTCCTTGACTCTTCTTTTAATAGGCACGAAGATCAATGAGCAAAAAGATTTGGTAGCAGTCTAAATTATACTATATATAGAAGAGACAAGAAAAACCGTCCAAAAACTACAAATTTTTAAGTTAACATGAAATGGATCGTCCCGTACGATCGTGGATCGTCCTGGACAATTTTACTTAAAGTGTCAGAAATGATCCTAATGTATATTGGTACGTACTATGTTCATACACGATCATCATCCCGTACGAACTAGGTTCGTCCGGACAAATAGTTATTTTATAGGTCGGTTCCCAAATAACTACAGGATGTAACCAACTTACTTAAGTCGATTCCCATCATCCTGGGACGAACAGGATTTTGTCTGGACAAAAGATTTACAGAGTCCAACTCATCCGGGGACCATTATAATTTCATATGGACGAATATTTTATAGAGCCCAACTCATCCAAGGACGATTATAATTTTGTCTGGATGAAAATTTTACAGAGTCTAACTCGTCTAGGGAAGATTATAGTTTTGTCTGGACGATAATTTTACAGAGCCCAACTCATCCGGGGACAATTATAATTTCGTCTTGACGAAAATTTTACAGAGCCCAACTTGTCCGAGGACGATTATAATTTCATCTGGACGATCAGAACTTAGAAAAATTTTTCTCCAAAAACTATTCGTTGCATTGCCCTTACAAGAAGATAACTGGCCTGATCGTCCCGTACAAATTATATTCGTCCCGTACGATCAGTACAAAATTTTTAAGATTTCATCAAGTGTGTGTGTATTTATTCACTCAATTACAATCACTCCCTCTCAAACTTAATTCATACAAAAATTACAAGCTTCAAAATACAAGATATCTCATGCTGAATTTGATTTGAAGTATTCAATAGTTTGGAGTTTGATTTTTCTGAAATATTAATATTACACAAGATCAAAAACAAATCTTCCAAAAAGAGTTAGGAGATAACACATAAAATAAAAATATTTGGAATCATCAAAACTATACAACTTGCAAGAATGTAAAACATGCAAATAGCAACTCTCTTAACAATCTCCCCCTTTTTTATGATGACAAAACAATTCTTGTTTGTAGATTTCAAATTCTAAGAATCTCCTAAACTCCCCTTGAATTGATAAACCCATGAAAATAAGGAGTCATTGAATTACAATTTCATATAAAACAAAACAAAAACACACGGACAAAATACAAAATTTTATCTAAAACAAAACAACACAAAACAAAAAAATATCACACAAAACAAAAAATACACTGACGGACGAACTAATGAAACAAATAATTTCCCCCCCTTTTTGACAACAGCAAAAAGTGAAGAAGAAATATACTTGAAATGTAAATAGAAATATGAAAATCATTTGACAATTTAACCTTGAAAGTGATTGAAATAATATATGCAAATAAAATTAAAATATTAGTCAAATATTAAAAATTCATAGAACTTAAGAAGAGATATAATATAGAAACTAAAAAGAATTTATCAAAATATGAGTCTATTTAGACATTAGCATAAAGAAAATCCTTGTAAGAAGGATGAATAGAAAAAATTGTATATTTCAAATTTCAATATGTAATATAAACGAACATAAGAACAATTTGAATTTAGAGATTAAAAGAATCTGGAAAGAAATAACTACCACATGTGGCGCTTTGTGCATCTTTTCCAAATTTGTGGCACATTTTGTTCATCTTTTTTTTTTTTCATGTTGGGCTTATTTTGTGCCTCTTTTTCACAATGCGAACCTTTGCGCATTACTTTTAATTTTTGTACATTTGTACAATTTTCAAGAGTAATCGTATTCTTTCCAAAATCAATAATCTAAAATTTCAAATTTATCTAAGTGCATAAATATTAACTGATAAGTGAAATACAAAATAAGAAAAACATCACAATTGCAATAATATTATTAACAATAAAGTAGTCTAAATAAGATACATGAAATTGATAATCTTAATAATTTCAAGTTATAATCCAAACTTAAATTTAGAATAATTAGATTTTCTAATGAATTTAATTTTAATCTTATAATTCAGGATATAGCACATTTAAGATTAAAAATTTGATGATTGTCATAAATACTAACATACATTTCAAAAATCATTGAAGTCAAAACATAACAACATATATTGATATCAATAGAAAGATAATACAATCTTAGATCAAGATATCAATACAACAACAAAACATCTAAATAAAAGAAAAATACATTAAACTTCCAAAAAAAAAATAACAACTAAAACAAAAAGAAATACATAAAAACACATAACATCAAATGCATTTATCACTCAGACGGTCCCTGATCTGGAGGAGGAGGAGAGCAGCACCACCAAAGATGTTAAAGTATGCACTCATCATAAGTACATTGGTACTGATGTCATTCATTTGCTCCCTCATAAAACCCATGTCATGTTGATATTGTGTAGCCTGCTGCTGTAGATGAGTCTCAATTTGATCAAAATGAGTCTCTAGTCGATCAAATCTTTGAACCAAATCTTGATAATTTGGTTCATTAGCGGGAGAAGGTACACCTTCTGGCTCTTCCTCTATATCACTTATGACATGTGCTTTACCTGATTCTTCCTTGAAGATCGCTCTAAATGATCCGTCATTGTAGTAGATCAGTTCTTCATATTCTTGATCAGGATGAAACAAGTTGTATTTCTTCTCCAGAACATTGTTAACTAAGTGTCCTAAGGCAATATTCCTCTTTCTTTTCTTTTCTTTTCTGCTTGGCCAATTTCAGAAAGCCCATAAAGATAGTCAAGAATAAGTTGTGCTTCATCTATAGGTTTATTGCTCATGATTAAGAAGGTCACCATGGAAAGAAGGGGGGTTATATTGACTCTATCACCAGCTTTTGGAATGATTGAAGTTCTAAGAACATGCTGAATGAGTCATGCATTAATGACAAGACTTGATACCCTAGCCACATGCTCATCTAAATCATTTCCTCTAATCACCCTATTGATTTCATACCATATATATTGATCATTGGTGATTAAAGTATGGGCTCTAGCTCCCTTAGTTCTTAAGTTTAAAAATGCTCCTAAGTCATGCTTTTTGATATCAACTTTTATTTGAAAACAAAAGAACAAATTATAGAGTGATCAGAATTGAAAGACATGTTGGCAAGAAAGTACTGAAATGTTTCCTTATTGTAGCAGTGGATGAGGGTAAGGATAAAATAAAACTGTATCGAAGCCAATAAAAGCATCACCTGAAAGGAAATTTCATCTTGGTTTAGAATTCTAGAGGGGGTGATTTTGGCTGAAGCAAACCTAGGAAAAGAATCCTCATTTGCTTTGGAAAGAAAGTTCTCTGATGAATTCCTATGAGGTTTCTTCGCTGAAACCTTTTGGCGCTTGCTAGAACTTGCCATTTGTAAAAGATCTAGAATACAAAAGGAATTGAAAGTGATGTTAAGAGTGTGAATTATTGATCTAAAAAGCCCGCCTATTTATTGAAAATGACATGTTCGTACCAGACGAAAAAATTTTCATCCCGTACGACATTTTCGTTCGTCCCGTACAAAAATATTTTGTATAGACGATCCTATACGACCAGAATGAAATGGCTTTTTGTAATTAATGTGACTTACGAAGCATCCTTTTGTACAGACTTTTGACCAGTATAATCGTATAGACGAACACGTGTTCATCCTGGGATGATCAGAACTTATGTCATTTTAATGGCAGTTGAAACCGTCCCCTACATCGAACCAACATGTGTTCGTCCAAACCAAAGGTTCGTGCGTACGAAGTTCATATTAAAAACTACCTTATCCATTCAACCGCTTCATTCATTCGTTCCATCGATTGAAAAACAAATCGTCCCGTACAATCATAACGATCGAAAACATTAACTAGAAACACATCAAAAACACATCAAAAACACCATGTAAAACAATAAAACATAGACTGCAAAAAAAATCACACAAAAATAAGATCAAAAACTCATAACGAATACAAAAAATATTAACTAGAAAACAAACATCAATATTGTAGAAAATATTTTTATTTAAGCATTTAAATCAATCACACCAAGCCTTGTTCTTAATGCATTGAAAGTATCAAAGGCTAATAGTTTTATAAAAATGTCTGCAAGTTGATTTTCAGTTGTAACATGAATGAGTTCAATTGTTCCCTTGGATACATGATCCCTTATGAAATGATGCCTTATATCTATGTGTTTGGTTCTTGAATGTTGAATAGGATTTTTTGAAATGTAAATAGCACTAGTATTATCACAATAAATTGGTATAGTGCCTATAGCTAATACTAAATCAATTAACTATTGTTTTAACCAAAGTACCTGTGTCACACAACTTCCTAATGCAATGTATTCAGCTTATGCATTAGATAGGGCTGCTGAATTTTGTTTTCTACTGAACCATGAAACTAATGAATTTCCAATAAACTGATATGTTCCAGAAATGCTTTTTCTATCCACCCTACAACCTACAAAGTCAGAATCTGAATAACCAATAATTTCAAATGATGAGCTAAACTTAGGATACCAAATTCCTAAGTTCTGAGTTTCTAACGTATATCTTAAAATCTTTTTCACTGCTGTCAAAATGTGATTCTTTTAGATCTGATTGAAATCTAGCACATAAGCAAACACAAAACATGATATCGGGTCCGCTAGCAGTCAAGTAAAGTAAAGATCCAATTATCCCTCTAAATTTCTTTTGATCAATAGATTTTCCCTTAGGGTCGTTATCCAACTGAACTAAGGAACTCATTAGTGTACTAACAGGTTTAGCATTGTCCATTTCATACTTTTTGAGGATGTCCTTAACATACTTTGATTGACTAAGAAATGTACCTTCCTTAATTTGCTTAATGCTAAATCATAGAAAGTAACTCAAATCTCTCATTAGACTCATCTCAAATTCACTACTCATTATTTTAGAAAAATTATCACAAAGATTTTTATTTGGAGATCCAAAAATGATATCATCCACATAAATTTGAATAATGAATATATCCTTTCCACATCTCTTCAAAAAGAGAGTTGTATCCACACTTCCTTTTTCAAATGATCTTTCATGTAGGAAGGTGCTCAACCTCTCATACCAAGCCCTAGGCGCCTGTTTTAATCCATATAATGCCATTTTTAACTTGAACACATGATTTGGGTATTTAGAATTTTCAAAACTTGGAGGTTATTCTACAAAAACATCCTCTTCAATTATCCCATTTAAAAATGCACTTTTGACATCCAATTGATATAATTTAAATCCTCTAAAATAGGCAAAGGCTAGCAAAATCCTAAAAGCTTCAATTCTAGCTACAGGGGCAAAAGTTTCCTCAAAATCAAATCCTTCAATCTGATTATACCCCTTAGCTACTAACTTAGCCTTATTTAAAATGACTACTATTGAGTCATTAATTTTGTTTTTGAATACCCACTTAGTTCCAACTACACTTTGATCATTTGGCCTTGTAGTTAATTCCCAAACTTTATTTCTTACAAATTGATTCAACTCTTCTTGCATAGCCAAAATCCAAAATTCATCAGAAAGTGCTTGATCAATATTAGTGGGTTCAATAGTTGAAATAAAGGCTGAATGATTGACTTCTTTATTTAATCCACGCCTAGTCCTTACACCCTCACTTGGTTCACCTATAATCAATTCGCTTGGGTGTTTTTTAAAAAATCTCAAATCTCTAGGTAAAGGGTTTTCTATTTCCAAATTTTCTTCCAAATGTTCTTCCAAATTCATCTTATCAATCTTTTGGGAGTTAATCTCAATTTCATCTTCTTTAACATTTGGCTCTTTCATTTTCCAGATTCATCAAATATAATATGTGTGGTCTCCTCAATTACCAAAGTTATTTTATTGAATATCATATAAGATTTTCCAATATTTAAGTATCCACCAAAAATTCCTTCATTTGATTTTGGATCAAATTTTCCTAAGACAGATTTTCCATTATTAAGAATGAACACCTTGCAACCAAAAACATGCAAATAAGATAAATTAGGTGTTCTTCCTTTTAGAAACTCATAGGATGTTTTATTTAATTTATATATTATATTCACCCTATTCATAATATAACATGCAGTGCTAACTGCCTCAGCCCAAAAATATTTAGGAAGTGAGTATTCTGCCAACATTGCTCGGGTGACTTCTATTAATGTTATGTTTTTCCTTTCGACTATCCCATTCAGCTGAGGGGTTCTAGGTGCATAAAAGTTGTGATCAAATCCTTTCTCCTTACAAAATTCCTCAAATTTCTCATTCTCAAATTCTCCTCCATGATCACTTTGAATAGAAATAATTTCACACCCTAGTTTTATTTGAATCCAAGTTGAAAAATTTCTAAATTCCTCAAATGATTCACTCTTATGAAATAGAAATCTAACCCCATGTGAATCTTGAGTAATCATCTACAATCATAAATCCGTATACCTTCCCTCCTAGACTCATAATTCCAACTGGTCCAAAAAGATCCATATGCAAAATCTCCAATGGTTTACTAGTTCTAAGATCCTTATTGGACTGAAAAGAGGACTTCACTTGCTTTCCTAGTTGACATGCATCACAAAGGTGGTCTTTAGTAAAGTCTAGTTTAGGTATACCTCTCACTAAGTTCTTTTGGGTAATCCTCCTAAGGTTTTTCATGCTAGAATGACAAAGTCTCCTATGCCAAATCCATGACTCATCCGATACAGTTTTCAAACAAAAAATAGTAGGAGCTTGAATGCAATTCAAATCTAACATATAAACATTGATAACCCTTTTTCCATTCAAAACATCTTTTTCATTTAGGCTTAATATGCAGTTAGCAGGGAAAATTTTTACATAATAACCTTTATCACAAAGCTGACTTATATACTTAACAAATTATGCTTTAAGCCTTCAACCAATAATATATTATCTATAAAAAAGTTCTTAAGATTTTCAATCATACCTGATCCAACCACCTTCTTTATGGTATTATCTCCAAGTGTAACCTTGTCTCCACTCCTGGCTTCCAGCATTATGAATTGAGTAGTATCTCCAGTCATATGCTTTGAACATCCACTATCCAGGTACCATATACTCTCACGAGGTCTTGTGTGAGAGCGACCCTGCAAAATTATCAAATATTAGACTTGGGAACCCAAATAAGTTTGGGTTCTCCTTGTGGCAATTTATAATCAGATGCATGTATGATATGTCTAAGTTTATGCACTTAGGTCTCCACACCAAATAAGTTTTCATCTTCAAAGTACAGATGTGAGCTATATGTCCAAACAATCCATAATTATTACATTTTACTTTTGAAAATGGTTTTCTAAGTCTTCTAACATTCATCTGTCTTTTCAGGGATTGCATAAATTTAGGATACATAATAGGATTAGTAAAATCTTTAAGTTTAGGGGGTATCCTATTATCCTCGAGAGCTTTTAATGTTAATTTGTAAAATAAATTCATAACTTCCAAAATTCGATTTAAATAATTGATTTTATATAATTTGCTCTCTGATTCATCCTTAAAGTTCTTAAAATCTTTCTAGAGTTATGCATAGGTTGATTTTAAATTTTCATAATTTTTACTCAAGTCATCAAACTCGTCAAGTAAATTCATGTGGTTGTTGTCAATTAAGGCATGATCTTTCCTATGAATTTCATGTTCCTTTTGAAGTTCTTCAAATTTCAAACTTAGACTAGCATGCATTTTCTTCATTTTCTCTTATGCATCATGCATGTGTTCGGAAACTTCAAATAATTCATCATAAGTTAAGTCACATACCTCTTTTTGATCTGACTGATTAAGACTATGGGCAATTAAGCAAGGATTAATGACTTCTTCTTCCTTTTCAATCTCTGATGAATCTGAAGCCGAGTCCGCCTAGAAAGCTCTTTGAAACTTCTTCTTGCCCTTCTTTACAATTGGTTTCTCCTCTACCTTCTCCTTACTAGGAGTGGCTTTGGATTTTGGGCAATCAGTCTTGATATGACCAGGTTTCCTGCACTCATAGTAAATCACATCATTTGAAACCTTGCCAATTCTATTAAATTTACCTCTATTCCATTGCTGGCGTCTCTTCTACTTCCTCATCAAAAAGCTTCTAAACTGTCTAGTCATCAATGCGATGCCGTCTTCATCCTCAGGTTGTGAGTGTTCACTCTCAGGCTCTTCCACTTTTAGTGCTATGTTCTTCTCCCTTTGTGGTTCACCTGCATCAATCTTTCTTTGGCTCACTCCTTGATCGTAAGTAATTAACAAACCAAGAAGATTATCAATAGAGTAAATGTTTAAATCTTCAGATTCTGTAATTGCAGTAATTTTAGCATCATATGCAATAGGCAAACAATGAAGAACCTTATTAACCATTTCAGCATTCATTAGTTCCCTACCTAGTGCATGCAAAGAGGTGACTATTTATGTGAATCTTGTGTACATATCAAAAATGGATTCATCAAGTTTTATGCGAAACAATTCATAATCATGTAACAAGATATTAAGTCTAGATTGCTTAACCTCATTAGTCCCCTCATATGTTATACAAAGTTTATCCCATATGTCCTTTCCACTTTTGTAAGTGGAAACCCGCATGTAGTCTTCTAATTTTAAAGCACAAAAGAAACTATTCAAGCATTTGGCATTTAGTTGTGCTAAGTCACATTCTTCTACTGTCTAGTCTACAAAAGGTGTTTCAACTCTAACTCCGTCAACTAATCTAGTTGGTTTTGTATATCCTTCCTGGACTAAGATCCACATACGATAATCCAGTGACTGTAAAAAAGTAGACATGCAAGTTTTCCAAAAATCAAAAGGTATACTGTCAAACAGTGGAGGTCTTGTTATGGAGTAACCCTCAGGTGTGTTTTGATTTCCAAATGTAGCCATCTACGTTAACCAAAAAGTAGTCTAAACTTATGATTTTGAAACAAAGATGTGATACCACTTGTTTAAACTCGTTCACTATGAATTAGGTTGTTAAACCTAAGCTTATGTCCCAAGGCTATCCAAGAGGGGGGGGGGGGTGATTTGGTATTTTAAAAATTTATCCCTCTTTTGAATATTTTGAACCAAAAGTAAAATTTAATGAATTTTTAGAAATAGTTATTCAACCATAATTTTTATAATAGAAAAAGCAGAAAATAAAAAGCAGTAAAGAATAAAAGACACAAGATTTATAGTGGTTTGATCAAAACCAGACCTACATCCACTCCCCGGAGGCACCCTCCGAGTATTGCACTAATACCAATAGTGTCTCTCTTTTTGTAAGCAAGGCGGAGAAGCCTTTACAACAAACTCTTTCCACCACTACCTGGTGCAGCAGAGAACCGTCGTCCTTTTACACTATCCCCAGTGTTGGCAGAGAATCGTTCATCTATTCACACTCTCTAAGTATCAGCAGAGAACCGGATATTCTTGACAAATCTCCTCACAAAAAAATTAGAAGGTATAAAGAAAAAAGTGAAGTAATCACAATTCAAAAGCAAAGACTCTTACCTTTAAACTCCAAATGAAGCCTTCACGCTCTAGTAGCAAGAAATCTTCTTCAAATACTCTCTCACACTCTCTCCTTGACTCTTCTTTCAATAGGCACGAAGATAAATGAGCAAAAAGATTTGGTGGCAGTCTAAATTAGACTATATATAGAAGAGATACAAAAAACCATCCAAAAACTGCAAATTTTCAAGTTAACACGAAATGGATTGTCCCGTAGGATCGTGGATCATCCTGCACGATTTTACTTAAAGTGTCGGAAATGATCCTAATGTATAATGGTACGAACTATGTTTGTACACGATCATCATCCCGTACGAACTAGGTTTGTCCGGACGGACAGTTATTTCATAGGTCGGTTCCCAAATAACTATAGGATGTAGCCAACATACTTAAGTCGGTTCCCATCATCCTGGACGAACAAAACTTTGTCTGGATAAAATGTTTATAGAGAGTAACTCATCCAGGAATGATTATAACTGTTGTATGGAAAAAACTTTTATAGAGCCTAACTCGTCCGGGGATGATTATAATTTTGTCTGGACAAAAATTTTACAGAGCCCAACTCATCCGGGGACGATAATAATTTCGTTTGGACAATAATTTTACAGAGCCCAACTAATCCAGGGATGATTATAATTTTGTCTGGACAAAAATTTTACAGAGCCCAACTCGTCCGAGGACGATTATAATTTTGTCTAGACGATAATTTTACAGAGCCCAACTCGTCTGAGGACGATTATAATTTCATCTGGACAAAACTTTTATAGAACCCAACTCGTCCGGGGATGATTATAATTTCGTCTGGATGATCAGGACTTAGAAAAAATTTTCTCCAAAAACTGTTCGTTCCATTGCTCTTATAAGGAGATAACTGACCTGATCGTCCCGTACGATTTTTATTCATCCCGTACGATCAGTACAAAATTTTTAAGATCTCCTCAAGTGTGCGCATGTTTATTCACTCAATTACAGTCACTCGCTCTCAAACTTAATTCATACAAAAATTATAAGCTTCAAAATATAAGATATCTCATATTGAATTTGATTTGAAGTCTTCAGTAGTTTGGAGTTTGATTTTCCTGAAATGTTAGTACACACAAGAGCAAAAAAAAATCTTTCAAAAAGTGTTAGGAGATAACTACACATAAAATAATAATATTTGGAATCATCAAAACTATACAAGTTGTAAGAATGTAAAACATGCAAATAGCAACTCTCTTAATAAGTATTAATTTGCTTATTTGGAAGTCATTCTCCCTTTAGGTAGAAATCTACATTTTTTGGAGCTATTCTACCATTCAGATATCAATCTATTTATTTAGGAGTCATTCTCCCATTCAAGTATCAATCTACATGTATAGGAGCTATTCTCTTATTGAAGTATCAATCCAGTTATTTAGGACCCATTCTCCTATTTAGATATAAATCTATTTATTTGAGAGCTATTCTCATATTCAAGTATTAATTTGCTTGTTTGGAAACCTTTCTTCCATTCAGGTATAGTTTGTTGACCTCCTTTTTGCATGAGGTCTCTAATAGGATCCTATAATCAATTCAAACTCAAGTCGATTCACATCATAACCCTCTTATATTTCAGTCAAATCCAGACCCAGATCTCAAGTCCAAAGACTTTTTCCTAAAGACCTTTTTTAGTAAATTTTCAAATATTTCAAAACCCAGTCAAATGGCCTCTGATTCAGGGTCTGTTAGTTTCATACTGATGAGACATGTCTCTAGAGGGAACCCTTCAAATTTGAGCCCATTCTGAGGTCCCTAACCCTTGAAATCCAATTGAAATCCAAAGGCTGTAAAACCTTCAAATATTTACGGCCTATGCCACTGGACCCTTCATTCAGTGGATCTTGACCCTGGAGCTTCCTCCAAAGCTTCCAATCACTTCCAGACCATCAATCCTGACATGTTGATCAATAAACTGCATTTTTCTGGATTGATTTCAGCCCCCAGTGGACCTGAGGTATAAATGACTAAAATGCCCCTAAGGGGTACAAATAGTTATTTCAAACCAAATGAACTCCAAATTGAATGCAACCACTTCCAACAAGTTTCAAATGTCATTTCAAACTTGTTGAACACAAACCCAGACCTTGGGTCAACCTGGTTGACCAAGTCAACCCAGGTTGACCAAACAGACCCTTAAGAGTCAAAACAGACATTTTGACGGAATTAACCTCCCTAGACCTTGGGACCACTTCCAATGGTCTCCAAATATCATTTCAAACTTGTTCAGCCCAGACCCACACCCTGGGTCAACCTGGTTGACCCAGTCAACCTAGTTGACCCAATTTCCCCTAAAGGCTTTGAATAAGTCTTTTTAACCCATTCAATATATTAAACTCTTCCTAAGCTTCAAATCAGCTTCCAAACTATGACCCAATAATGCCTTAAACCTTGACAAATCAAATCCAAGTGATTTTGACCAAGTCAACATTTTGATTTTTGGTCAAATTTGCATATTTTGATCAAAGTCCCTTTCATGCTTTCAAACTTCAAATCATAGCCACTCAATCTCTCCAAACTTAATCCATTTCCTCTCATATCTTCTCTTCATGCCATGTCATTAGTCAACTTGACTGGTTGACTAGTCAACATAGTCAACAAACTCACTTGAAATGGCTTAAATGCCCAAATGGCTTGACTCAAGCAAGCCCAAACCCCACCAAGTCACTCCACCAGCAGTCTAAGACCCCTTCACTGCCACATCAGCCGTCCATGTGGCATATTGACTGGTCCAATAGTCAAAACAAGGTATTAGAGTGATCAAATGTGGTCAAAACAACATTTAAGCTTAATCTACTCCTTCCTAATACACTCAAGCTATTTGAACAGTCCCTAGAAGCTTCTTAAAACTCATCCTAACCCTTGGATGCAGATCTAATGGCTCTCATTCATTTCCATGAGGACTAAAGGATAAAAGGGGCTTTCCACCTCACTTGTACCTTTGTCCTTTGATGCCCCTGCTCCTCCCAACCACCCTTTGGATAGATGGCACTCATCTGAGAGTCCATCCAGAAGATCTTAGCCGTCCATTCAATCAGGGAATGAGTGAATAGGGAAAAACACCCTAATGAATGGGGATTCAAACCCTAGCCTTCTCTCTATTCCCAGCCCCTCAAACCCAGTTCTCTGTTCCATTGAGCTCCCCAGAGACTCTTATACACATCCCAAGTCGAATCCAGCCGGTCAAAGTGGTGGCCGACGATCTTCAAGCGAAGTCCAGCTCGAATCCGTTCAAGAAGCTTTGCCGTTTGATCCAGGCAATACCAGTTCATAGAATCTTCTACAAACTGGAGCGAGGAAATTCTACAACTACAACCGAATCATTTTTTCATAAATCTAACAGTTAGATTTTCTTAAAACTCAAACCCTTGTCTAAACACACTAGATTAAATAAGTTTTTGTATAGTAAAAATTAAGCCATTAAATCAATTCCCCATGAATTCTGTTCACTAACTCAATCTACATTTAAATTTTCATTTAAAATGATCATGAAAATCTTTCAAACAAGTCTTTTTTTTTTGCGTTTAGGGCTTCAGTTCCTCTTAAGGCTCAGGTGTACGAATTCCTGATAGTTGATCTCACGATCAACGGTTTGCAGTTTTCCATTCCGCTGCCTGTTCGACCGTGTATTCACGGTTTGTCGGTTGATCACCCATTCAGCTAAATTATATCCATTGATTCATTACAGCGGGTGATCGGGCGATGCGCGGCAGCGGCTGACGTGGTTAAGTGAACCGCGTCCCGCCGCCGCCAATGATCGGCATTAAATGCCGCCACTGCGATTTTTATCCAACTAACCCGATCGAGCAACGTTGCGCCACCACCTCCGCGTTTTGGCTGAATGAACTAGAAGCCGCCACCTGGACGCCGGCGCCGCCATACCTTTATAATTAAAATAAATGTTTTTTTTAAAATGCTTTTAATTAACAGAAACTTTGAAAAATCATAAAAAATAAAATATTAAGCCAGAAAATTCATATAATACCTCATTTTGTTCAGTTTTATTTATCCTCTATATTTTAAAATTAATTTCAAATAAATATTTTATAGATCTTGAAAATAATTTCAATTATATAATTATCTATTTTTATTTCATATTTGAGTAAATAAAGATCCATTTAATTTGAAACTTAGTAGGAATATTTTTCAACATATCTATGACCTCTAGTAATTTTCTTAAATTTATTCGAACTATATTTTAATAGTTATTAAATTTTAAAAATATATAAGGATGCTTATATATTTTATATATTTTAAACTTAGACTATAAATATATATAAATCTATGTGCATGGATATAGACATTCTTTGGGAATCTTTAAATAAATCTTTTTCATCATTAAATGGATTTAGAGGGGAACATTCAATGGCTTAGAAAGTAATTACATCATCTTTATCCTACGATTAAATTTCCAAATAACGGGATTATCCTTTGATCTTGATATTTGGAGACTCATCAATTCATGCTTCTCATAGATTTAGTACACTTTTGTTCATGCTTGTTTGATGTGATTTCAATTAGTGTCCAAAGGGTTAGAAGAACATGATTTGCTATCCTATAACCTAGTGACATTAAAGACAACAATTAAGGTTGAGTCTTAGCCAACTTAGTCAAATCTAGGTGAACTTCACACATCCCTTTTGGGATGAAACTCAAACATAGAAAACTAGTGTCGTAACCTTTTAATCAAATATACCTTGATTTGACAATAATTGATCTCAAAATAACTAATAGATTTAAGTGTTTTTCTCTTTGAGGGTTTTAATGTTCAATAAATTCAAATAAAACTCCTAGAAAATCTAAATCAACCTCAATCAATTCTAATTAACTCAAAATCAAAGTTACAATCCTGAAAATTTAAAATAAAGGCTTAAATCTTATTAAACTAAATTAAACACTTAATTAAGCCACCAAAACTTCCAGAAAATGTAATAAGTCAATTTTAAACCCAAAAATTATAAATAATACCTCTAACTGACCATAATCATATCCTTAACCAATGAAAAATAAAACCAAATTGATTTGAGAACAAATTAAAGTTTAATTTAATTTTAAGTAAAATTTAATATTTAATTATTTTAAATAATTAAAAATTCTAATAAATTCCCAATCACTTGGGAATCCCTTCTTAGGTCATTCTTGACCTTTGGAGCTGATTTCAAGGAGTTGGGAACTCATTTGGAGCAAAACCATAAAAAGGGCCTTTTAATTAAACAATTTCAAAATTTCAATGAATACGTCAAACTTTGAAAATTCATAACTAATTTCAAAATTTCAATAAATTAGTCAAAATCAATTGCATTCAACTCATAATAATGTTAATATTTAATAAAAATGTGAAAATTCTATAAACTCATTAAATTCAAAAAGTCAACAAATTGGTCAACATTAAGTCAAAATTAGTTCAAAACTTCAAACCTTCATAATAAAATGTAGAAAAATAGGATTTCAGCGTACTTACTGTCTAACTGATCGTATTAAGGTCTAATATTTTAATAAAGTACTAAATTTCCACAATTTAACTTTAATTAAAAAGTTAATTTTTAACCCCTTAATTAAATGATTAAAATAGTCTAAAAATTCATAAAACTCAAAATTTGCTCTAAAACTCCATAAATGTCTAACCAACTCTTAAAACCAACAATCAAACCACTTATAAATAAAATCCATTAACTTTCAAACATTAATCAACTTAAGCCACTTAATCATATCGGGTACCACTAGGTAACCCAGGCCTACGAGGCTATTAGCTTAGCCCCAAGGAAGGTGAAATATACTTCACGGCCTCGGTGAGCAACAAAGGTGGTATTAACCAACAATTAAAATCAATCTCTAAATTAATTTCAAATCATTAACAATTCAACAAATCATTAAAAATTCTAAATATTATATTAAAATTCATTAAAAATTAAACTAAATTGTAATTCATCTAAACTAAATTAATTTGATAATTTGGTTGATTAAAGTTTACTTTAATCAATCAAATTTGACTATTAATTTAGATTAAATGGATTAAGGCCCTTATGCCTAAAGCTTGATTCCTTTTGGAGAGCATTAGGCATTTTGATTTAATGTGACTTTAATACATATAAATAACAAAGAGATCTCCTATGTGTTGTGCACGACTCCTTTCAGGAAGGCATTAATAAATTTGGATTTGGAGATCTTCAAACAAATATAATAATACACCGACCTTTACAACGTGCTAGATTCTTTCGAGAGGGCACGTAGTATTTCATTCATAAGGTCCCTTTCTCTCTCTCTAATAAAACTTTAGGGACTCTCAAATGAATATCTATCTTCCATATAAGATGGGTGATCATTTTGAAAGTCCTAGGACTTATAAATTGATAACCTTCTGCACTTAGGGAGTTATCAATCTATAAGTTATTTAAAACTAAATCGAATAACTCTAACATCTATAATTGGAATAATTTAAAATTCAAATACACTATACTTAAAATCTAACTAAATTCCTTTTTGACTTTTAATAAATAAATCCTAATAATACATGAAATTCAAACAATAATTTTTATAGGACCTATCCAAGCCACACGACATCTTTCACACACTTAGATGCTTGTTAGGACTACCAACTTTAGCCTAGGCTAGGCCGGTGGTATGTTATGGTTTTATTTGCGGGTGTCTTGCCTAGAGGGCACCTATGTATGATTGCTTACTTTTTTGTATTGCATAGCATTCATATCTACTTTTCTGTCTGTACACCAGAGCACGGAGTGGATAAAGTGAGGATCGTGTACTTTACTTTTATGTCTTTACTTTCCTGCATTTATAACTGTACACAACGCACTCACACCTGCATAACTACGTAACTGCTTCTATTTTCCTATCTTTTATATTACTGCAGAAGTAGAATGTTTCTAGGGATCAATGTACTTATAAAGATAA
Source organism: Dendrobium catenatum (assembly GCF_001605985.2). Taxonomy (NCBI): domain Eukaryota; kingdom Viridiplantae; phylum Streptophyta; class Magnoliopsida; order Asparagales; family Orchidaceae; genus Dendrobium; species Dendrobium catenatum. Next base: position 18,476 of record NW_021319964.1, on the reverse strand, counting down.
AATGTAAAGCTTTATTTTCTTAGATTTGTTGTATATAGATTGAGTCTGTAAAGTGTCCTGAGTTTGTAAAAGAATTAAAAATAACTGCTTATACACATACAAATGGGGCTCCAAAAAGGTAATATCCTCCCTCAGGAAGATGTTCCTTTTTTTGGAATTTCATAGAAGACTTGGAGCCCGAAGACCCTAAGTAGTTGTATTTAATTCTACTCTCTTATAGGATTAGAACCCAGGTTTGTTGTCGGTGGGACTTGGCCACCTTTACTTTTCTGTAGACCCTAGGATGTATTCTGTAAATTTTATATTAATAAAATTAGTTCTTTTATATATGCATCATCAGCATACGAGTAGATTTTTGGTTTTTGTAAGCATATTATCCTGTATTTATTTTAAATTCTTTAATAATTCCTTGATTCCTAGGATAGAGCCATCTTAAATCTTACATTCATCGGTGAATTGTTGTGATTAGGATTGTTAGCTGGCAGCTCACTCTAGGCAGGTGGTAAGTCTAGAATGTATACACCCTCTCTCTACACATTCTTCTTTCTAATCAATTCTAATTCTTCTAAATTTAGTGTTAGAGTCTATAATCTAAAGCCTGATAGTGAAAATTTAATTTAGCCCAAATATTTAATTAAATTTATATATAATTTTGAAATTAATCAGCCTTTATTTAAATTGAGAGTATTCTTTTAGGAGATGTAATTAACTATAGGGGCTTGCCCTTATAGGGAGTCTAGATCCCAGAATAATCTAAACCCTATCTTAGTTTCCTTTCTAAGGTAGGGGAAGGATCTGTAAAACGTAGATAGTGCTTTATTTATATTTTTTAAAATTTATTTCTATAATCAAAGGATAGGTAGATAGATGATCTTCTCTTACAGGCACATCAAATATCTTCTATATTTGATAATGGAAATAAATTCATAAATCATTAGTCTAATCAGGTCGATAGAATAATATACGAGTCGTTCTTCGGTATGATTTATATATTCCCTATACTGCACCTAATTAGAAGAATGAATTATAGTTTTTTTTCTCTAAAATCAATAGAAGGACATTAGGCTGCTCCTCGGGGCAGTATAATGTCCGACTATGTAGATTTAACTAAAAGAAATATTAAAATACAAATAAAGCGAATCGTGTGAGAAATATACAAGTATTTTTTAAAATTTAAATATTTAAAAGTAAATTAAAATATTTTCTAGAAATATTTTTAAATTTAAGCATTTAAAAGTATTTTTAAATTTAGAATATTTTAAAATTAAAAAATCAAATAAAATATTTTCTCACAAATTTTTCTAGTGACTCCGCTGGGGATAGACTTCTCTCTCCATTTCAAATAAAGACTAAATTCTTTCTAAAATTATATATAAATTTAATTAGATATTTGGGCTATTAAACTTTCATAAAAAGTTTGATTCGTCTAGTCTTCCACTGTCTGTCTGTGTGTTTTGTATAGTCTGCTGATTTGGGTCCTTGATTTTGGATTTTTAGATGATTTTGTCTCGAGTTTTTGATTTATACGATTTTATCGATAGTTTTAGTTTTCTTAGCTTTTTTTCTAAAAGCTAAGCAGATGGGTAACCTGTTAGTACTAGTGTAGGTCATAGTTCCTGTCGAAGCGCTGTCCATTTCTCGCCTGACACTTTGGGTACTACTTGGGGTTTAGTCAGTTAGAATTTATTTAAATTCTATTTAAAAGTTTGTAAATTTTTCTTCAAATCGTCTTTGTGTCACGATATTCTCTAGATTTTAGTCTTTTAGATGTGTTTTATGTCAAATGGGTTTTATGATTTAATTTATTTGTATTTTATTTAAAATGTATAATTATAGAATTCCATAAATCGAGTCAACCCAGCCTGTATGTCATTTGTATGACATTTGCATGTTTATTTTGAGTCCACTGTTTGCATGATCATGCTCATGTGAGTGAGCATCACCCATGGTTACCTGTCTTTGTCCTAATAGCCTGTCGAACGTCCACTTGAAAATGGAGGTTTGCTCCTAGGTCTGGTAGGGGTTATGCCGCCCGTTTGTCATCTAACATTTGTATTTCATTTGTGTGATTAGTAATTTAGAATTCCTCTCAAATTTCTTTAAAATATATTTTGAATCTTTCAAAGTCATTGTATATGAGTCTATGTTTGTTTTTGTTTCTGGGATTTCGATATTTTGTCTTTGATTTATAAATTGGTTTGAATTGATTGAATTTTATTTAAATTGTATACTTGTAGAATTCCATAAATCGAGTCAACCCAACATGTATGTCATTTGTATGACATTTGCATGATTATTTTGAGTCCACTATTTGCATGCTCATGCTCACGCGAGTGAGCATAACCCATGGTTACCTGGCTTCGTCCTAAAAGCCTGGCGGACGTCCACCAAAAAACGGAGGTTTGGTCCTAGGTCTGGTAGGGGTTATGCCGCTCGTTTGTCGTCTAACATTTGCATGTCACTTATGTGATTAATAACTTAGAATTCTATTCAAATTTATTCGAGATCATTTCTAAATCCCTGAATTCATTACGTTCGATTCTTTTTCTATACTTGTTTTGAGATTTTGATGTTTTGGCTTTGATTTATGAGTTGATTTTGATTGATTATTTTTTTTATTTAAACTGTATAATTATAGAATCCCTTAAATCGAGTCAAACCCAGCCTGTATGTCATTTGAATGACATTTGCATGTTTACTTTGTGTCCACTGTTTACATGTTTATGCTCACGCGAGTGAGTATCACCCATGGTTACTTGGCTTCGTCCAAAAAGCCTGGCGGATGTCCACCCAGAAATGGAGGTTTGGTCCTAGGTCTGGTAGGGGTTATGCCGCCATAGGTCGTCTCACATTTTGCATGTCATTTGTGTGTCATTTGTATGCGTTAGAGTTTTCTTTTTTTAATTCTATCCGATTTTTGACTCAATGCATTGAGATCAGACTTTAGATTATAAATTTTCACTCTATTCTTTCTTTCTAATTTCTTCTACTCTTGTCCGATCATGTGTACAATCGAAATCTTTAAGGACGTGGTACTTATTCAATTTCTTTTCAATCTAAATCTCATTCCTTTTAATCCTCAAATCACAGTTGGTCGATAGTGAATTTCGACCACTATGCAATTCTTCTAAGGAAGAGAATGAATTGCATATATTGAACTCTCCTCCTACTCCATTTCATAGAGATCCTGTCCTCCCTCCAGTACTAGAAAGAAAGAGAAAGTTCAAATCGCTATTCAATGGTTTGGTCCAGGACTGTGCCATCGATTATGGGCAGTCGAAGACAGAATTTCTTAGAAGTGTCAAAGATGTGATCTCCACTGAAATGCATCCACATTCAAATGGGAGGCAAGGAGAATCTCCTCCTATGAAGAGAAGGAGTCAATTTCAAGAACCGAGTCCAAGCTGTCTAGTAGCTGCTGTAGATCGTCAAGGCAAATCAAAGAAGTTCTCCCACCACGATCATTATTAGAGCTCAAACCGACAATACAGTCAACAAACTTCTATCAAATTTCTAGGGTATGGAGCATTAGCCCGACAAGGGTATAATCCCATATCTCCTCCTTCTCCACATCATTCCAGGAACCGTCCACTCAGAATTTATGATAATCCCCCTACTCAACCTTCATCGAGGATAATTGATATCATTCTAAGGGTAACAAATCACCCTCTGGTTTTGATAAGAGGAGACTGAAGTGCACAAATCAGTCAGACTCGTTATCTAACAAAGAAAGGATTTGGCAGTCCGGGATGGTTCCAACTCCAACTGAACTGATGAATCAGATGAATAACACAATGGAAGAAACATCAAAGAAGCTGAAATTTGTTATAGAAATCTCTTCTTCTAGAGAGAATACTCCAGTACATCCACATAGTGTGGAAGAAAAGACAATAGAAGAGATTATGGATCATCTGAAAGAAAGTATCCGCCAGATCAATGAAACAGAAGCTGCAGAGAATGAAGAGACAAATGGAGAAGTGTCTGATAGTGTTAACATGGTCAATGCTCCCCCATCTCTGTAAGCGTATAGAATCTAAGTTTAAATTTTATTAGAAAGTGCTTAGTTCATCTTGTTTAAAGATGATGTACCAACTATCTTAGATTTCAAGTGAAGGAAATTATGTTTGACTACAGCAAGTGTTCAAAAGAATAAGAATTTATCAACGACCAATACTAAAAAAAAAAAAGAAAAAAAGAAGAAGAAAAGACTATGTTCCCTCCCTCCCCCCTCTTATTGGAGGGTCGACGCTGATTTTAAATATAAACCTATATCAAAAGCAAATTTAGCTTAGAAATAAAATCTTCTCAAAATTCCTGCAATTTTGTTCAAAGTATCACCAGCATATTTATAGATCTATTCTAAAATTTTCATTATCAAGTTATCACTTCTATCAAAGAAATTTGGATTCGCTTTGTAGATAATTCTTCTCCTTATGAGAGAACGATATTTCATCTCTCGTGTTTAGAAGATAATCATACAACTGAGGTTCATCTTAGGGTTTTAAAAGGAAGCCCCTTTACTAAAGAAAAAAGAGAAAATATGTATACATATATAGAAAAGATGCGCAATGTCCGCCAAGATATAAAAAGAGACGCGCAATATACGCGTAGATAAAAAAGATGCATACAAATGTGCCAAATAAAAGATGCGCAAAGCACGCCAAATGAAAAAAAGAAAGATGCACCAAAGTATGCCAAGCAACGAAAGATGCCCAAAGTATACATAGAAAAATAAAATAAGTTAAAGAGCTTCCTTTTCAAAATCCTAAATCTCAGAGAATCTGTTTTCTCCATATATTTTTCTTGATAAATGATTTTTGAAAATCTAGATACCAGATCTATTTCTATGCATTGATATCTTATTAGATATAAAAGATCAAGCAAGAAATTGAAAAGATTGATTTTCTTTTCTTATATTCAATCTTTTGAAATAAGTTTTAATTTAAAAACATAAGGGAGGTTTCATTTTAACTTCTAAGGAAGTTAATCTAGGTCCATAATAATTGGTCGATGGCTCCATCACAATTTGGCATCATGTTCGTTTCTCTACGAGTAGTGAAATGATTCGTAATGGTAGATTTCATAGCAACTTGCCAAGCTCAAGGTGATTGCCTAATAAATGATGAACTACCGAATGATTTAATCATAAAACTCAAATAGAATGAGAAGCTCATTTGGGAATACTCTTTTGATGGCATTACTTCAAGTCAGTTAACAACATCAGATGATATTCAACAATGCCAGATAATTACCTGATAAATGAGGAACTACCGGATGTATAACTCCTGAAACTCAAATCAAACGAGAAGTTCATCCCGGAATTCTATATTTTGATGGTAACCCTTCCAGTTGATAAGAAGAATCAGATGATGTCTTCTCAGGATAAACCAGAATTGGTATAATACTTGTCACACCTGATCAAGGTGTGATGTATTACTCATACCATATTTCAATGCCATGTACAAACAACGAAGCTGAGTACGAGGCTACGATAGCTGGTTTAGATTTGATAATTCTAAATTAGATCGAATATATACCAAAATCTTAGGAGATTCAAGGCTTTTAATTAATCAGGTAGTTAGAATTTACAAAGTAGTGAAAGATATCTTGATTCCTTATCAACAGTACGTCATTCATCTATTGAAACAAATTTCAATGGCAACGTTATCCAAAACTCCCTAATTCTGGATGTATAAACAAAAAATCCCCAACTGAGGTGAAAATTGTTTTAGTAGTTGATGATGAAGCAATGGATTGGAGAAAATCCTTCATCGAATACTTGCTCGAAAACAAGCGCCCTCAGGAAGAATCAAATCCTTATTAGATCAAAGATGACTATTATCTTATACTCCGATAATTTAAACTCTATACAGAAGATCATTCAATCAGATGTGATTGAAGTATTTGAATAAAGTAAAAGAATAGAAGTCTATAGAAGAAGTATATGCTGGATTGGGTATTACACACTAATCTGGGCCAAGGATGAATGCTTCCTTTGAGAAAAGCCGAAGCTCATCAAGTTCTAACCCCTTTTCAAAGACAATGTTGTGTACTGATTCGGTAGTCCTTTCTGGATTATTCCGAATAATGGTCCTTCATTTAGACGATCCTGAATATATAATTTCACTATATATATATATATATATATATATCACAACATCAATTGGAGATACTCGACCTTCCATTACCCTTGAGCAAATGGAATGGTAGAGGACTTCAATGAATCCTTGTACAGAGTTTAAAAAGACCTTAAATGACAACAAGTGTTAATAGCACAAGAAGTTGGTTGAAGTTTTGTGGGTACACCAAACCACATATAAAACTCCAACTTAATCTATGCTATTTGCTTTAGTCGTTGGTGTAGAGGCTGTTATCCTTTTTGAAGTACAGCTAATTTCATTCCGAGTCAAAGTAAACTATAATCTTATTCTAGAACTAAATTTTAAATTCAAGATCAGAAGAACTGGAAGGTTTGAAAGAGAAGCATCTGCAGGCTCAATTGAACCTCAAGTTATATATGAAGATGAAAAGATCCTAGCTTATCCCATAACTGAACTTTAAATTCGAGTTAGAAGAGCCTTGAGGTTTGAAAGAGAATCATCTGCAGGATCAATTGAACCTCAAGTTATATATGAAGATAAAAAGATCCAGACTTACGAAAAATAACTGAGTCAGCAAACTGACCCCCAATGGAGTTCAGATATTCTAATTCTAAATCCACTCATTCGGGAATCGATCTCCCGTCTGGGTATCTGCTTTGTATAGAAATCAATCTTCCAGTCAGAGTTTAAATTTCACCTTTCTGATAATCGATCTATCGGTCAGGTTCTAAATCTACTCATTCGGGAATCAATCTCCCATCTGGGTATCCGCTTTGTCTGGAAATCGATCTTCCAGTCAAAGCTTAAATTTAACCTTTCTGATAATCGATCTATTGGTCAGGTCCTGATGCCTGTTTATTCAGGAATTGATCTCCCATTTTGATTTTAGCTTTTTCTGGAAATTGATCTTCCAGTTAAAGTTTAAATCTAACCTTTTCGATAATCGATCTATCGGTCAGGTCATGATGCCTGCTTATTCAAGAATCTATCTCCCATTACGATTTTAGCTTTTTCTGAAAATCAATTTTCCAGTCAAATTTTAAAATCAATCTTTTTGATAATCGATCTATCGGTCAGGTCCTGATGCCTGCTTATTTGGGAATCGATCTCCCATTTCGATTTTAGCTTTTTTCTGGAAATCGATCTTCCAGTCAAAGCTTAAAATCAACCTTTCCGATAATCGATATATCGGTCAGGTCCTGATTCCTGCTTATTTGGGAATCGATCTCCCATTTCAATTTTACCTTTTTTTGAAAATCAATCTTCCAGTCAAAGTTTAAAATCAACCTTTCTGATAATCTATCTATCGGTCAGGTCTTAATGCCTGCTTATGTTGCGGATCTGTTTTCATGATTTATGATTTTGATGATAGCAAACACTTCTATTTCTCTATGACGGCCTTATTTACTAACATTTTAGGTCCACACTATCAGACTGTAATTTGGAACCAGCTCAAGATTGGGTAGACTAGGTCTAAGTCAGTTTGTACACTTTTTCCTTTCTTGAGTCTATTGTATTTGGTGTGGCTCCTGATGCTTTATAACTTAGAAAATTTTTTGATTGTTCCCTAGAGTTTACTGTTTTTTATAACATCGTCGGGGATGATATTTATATCGGTCTGGATGATTAGTTCAAAAGCAGAAAACCTAATTAGGGCATCTATTAAGAGAGTTGCTATTTGCATATGTTACATTTTTGCAACTTGTAAAGTTTTGATGATTTCAAATATTATTATTTTATGTGTAATCATTTCTTAACACTTTTTGAAAGAATTGTTTTTGCTCTTGTGTGTACTAACATTTCAAGAAAATTGAACTCCAAATTATGAAGACTTCAAATCAAATTCAGCATACAATCCTTTGCAAATTGGAGCTCTAAATTGTTCTTTGAATTGAGAGGGAGTGATTGTAAGTGAGTGAATAAAAATACACACACACACACACACACACACACACTTAAGAAGATCTTACAAAATTTGCACTGATCGTACGGGACGAACCTAGTTCATACGGGAAGATTAGGTCAATTTTCTTCCTGTAAGAGCAATGGAACGAACAGGAGTTGAGGAAATTTTTCGAAGTCCTGATCGTCCAGGAGGAATTTATTTTCATCCCAGGAGGATTTGTTCTCTGTAAAAATTTTGTCCAAATGAAATCCAAATCATCCCAGGATGAATTCCTCTCTATAAAAATTTTATCCAGATGAAATCCAAATCATCCCAGGATGAATTCTTCTCTACAAAAATGTCATTCAGACGAAGTTCATTATCGTGCCAGGACGAGTTGCCCTCTGTAAAACTTTTGTCCGAACGAAGTCTTGTTGGTCCCAGGACGATGTGAACTGACTTACCAAAATTGGTTACATCCATGCAGTTATTTTGGAACCGACCTATGGTATAACGGATCATACCGGACGAACCTAGTTTGTAAGTGATGATGATCGTGTACAAACATAGTTCGTACCAATATACATAAGTCTTGTTGGTCCAGGACGATCCACGATCGTACGGGACGATTCATTTTGTGTTGACTTGAAAAATTTGCAGTTTTGGACGGTTTTTCTTATCTCTCCTATATATAGTCAAATTTAGACTGCCACCCAATTTTTTTGTCATTTGATCTTTGTGCCTATTGAAAGAAGAGTCAAGGAGAGGGTGTGAGAGAGCATTCAAAGGAGGATTCCTACTATTGGCGCATGAAGGCTTCGCTTTGTATTCAAAGGTAAGAATCTCTACTTGTGATTTGGGATTACTTCACTCTTTTCTTTATTCCTTCTAGAATTCTTGTGCGAAGATCTGTCAAGGAGATTCGGTTCTCTACCGACACTTGGAAAGTGTGAACAGCTACGGGTTCTCTGCCCACACTAGGAGAGTTTGAAAGGACGAAGGGTTCTCTGTCCACACTAGGAGAGTGTGAAAGGATGAAGGGTTCTCTGCCCACACTAAGAGAGTGTGAAAGGACAGACAGTTCTCTGCCAACACTGGGGATAAGTGTAAAAGGGCGATGGTTCTCTACCGTGCCGAGTAGTGGTGAAAAGAGTATTTGTAAAGGCTTCTCCACCTTACTGTGGGAGCAAAAGGAGAGACACTATTGGTATTTGTGCCATACTCAGAGGGTGCCTCCGAGGAGTGGATGTAGGACTGGTTTAGACCGAACAACTATAAATCTTGTGTCTTTTATTTTTACTACTTTTTTATTTTCTGCGTTTTATTTTTGTTCCAAAAATTATGGTTGATTTTTTTTTTCTAAAAATTCATTAAAGTTTATTTTCGGTTCAACATACTCAAGAGGGATAATTTAAAAAAAAAATACCAATTCACCCCCCTATTGGATAGCCTTAGGACATAAGCTTAGGTTTAACAACCTAATTCATAGTGAACGAATCTCAACAAGTGGTATCAGAGCCTTGTTTGAAAATCATAAGTTTAAAAAACTTTTTGATTAACATAAATGGCTACATTTGGAAATTAAAACACACATAAGGGTTACTCTATTACTAGACCTCCACTGTTTGATAATATACATTTTGATTTTTGAAAAATAAACATTTCTATTTTCTTATAGTCACTTGATTATCGTATGTGGATCTTAGTCCAGGAAGGATATACAAAACCAACTAGATTAGTTAATGGAGTTAGAGTTGAAACACCTTTTACAGTCTGCACAGTAGAAGAATGTGACTTAGCACAACTAAACGCCAAATTCTTGAATAGTTTCTTTTGTGCTTTAAAATTGGAAGACTACATGCGGGTTTCCACTTACAAAAATGAAAAGGACATATGGGATAGACTTTGTATAATATATGAGGGGACTAATGAGGTTAAACAATCTAGACTCAATATCTTGTTGCATGACTATGAATTATTTCGCATGAAACCTAATGAATCCATTTCTGACATGTACACAAGATTCACACAAATAGTCACCTCTTTGCATGCACTTGGTAGGGAACTAACGAATGCTGAAATGGTTAATAAGATTCTTCATTGTTTACCTACTACTTATGATGCTAAAATTACTGTAATTATAGAGTCTAAGGATTTAAACATTTATTCTATTGACAATCTTCTTGGTTCACTTATTCGTTACGAGCAAGGAGTTAGCCAAAGAAAGATTGATGCAGGTGAACCATAAAGGGAGAAGAACATAGCACTGAATATGGAAGAGTTTGAGAGTGAACACTCATAACCTGAGAATGAAGAAGACATCACATTGATGACTAGACAATTCAGAATCTTTCTAAAGAGGAAGCAGAAGAAGCGCCAGCAATGGAATAGAGGTAAATTCAATAGAAATAACAAGATTTCAAATGAAGTTATTTGCTATGAGTGCAGGATACCTGGATATATAAAGACAAACTACCCTAAACTTAAAGCCAATCCTAGCAAGGAGAAGGTAGAGGAGAAACCTACTGTAAAGAAAGGCAGAAAGAAGTTTCAAAAAGCTTTCTGGGCAGACTCATCTTCAGATTCATCAGAGACTGAAAAAGAAGAGGAAGTCACTAATTTGTGCTTAATGGTTGGCAGTCTTGATCAGTCAGATCAAGAAGAGGTATGTGACTTAACTTATGATGAATTATTTGAAGTTTTTGAACACATGCATGATGCATATAAAAAAATAAAGAAAATGCATGCTAGTCTAAGTCTAGAATTTGAAGAACTTAAAAAGGAACATGAAATCCTTAGGAAAGATCATGCTTTGATTGATAACAACCACATGAAATTACTTGATGAGTTTGATGACTTGAATAAAAATCATGAGAATTTAAAATCATCCTATGCAAAACTCGAGAAAGATTTTAAGAATTCTAAAGATGAATTTGAGAGCAAACTTTATAGAACCAATTATACAAATTGAATTTATGAAGATATGAATTCATTTTATAAATTAACGATAAAAGCTCCCGACGATAATAGGATACCACCTAAACTTGAAGATTTTACTAATCTTATTATGTATCCTAAATTTCTACAATCCCTGAAAAGACAGATGAATGCTAGAAGACTTAGGAATATATTTCCTAAAGTAAAATGTAATAATTAGGGATTGTTTGGACATATAGCTCACACCTATACTTTGAAGATAAAAACTAATTTGGTGTGGAAGCCTAAGATGCATAAACCTAGACATATCATACATGCATCTGATTATAAATTGTTAAAAGGTGAACCCAAACTTATTTGGGTTCCCAGGTCTAACGTTTGATAATTTTTCAGGGACGCTCTCACACGATACCTCGTGAGAGCATATGGTACCTGGACAGTGGATGTTCAAAGCACATGACTGGAGATACTGCTCAATTCATAACGCTGGAAGTCAGGAGTGGAGGTAAGGTTACACTTGGAGATAACACCACAAGGAAAGTGGTTGGGACAGGTATGATTGGAAATTTAAAGAATTTTTTCATAAACAATATATTATTGGTTGAAGGCTTAAAACATAATTTGTTAAGTATAAGTCAGCTATGCGATAAAGGTTACTGTGTAAAATTTTTTCCTACTAGCTGCATATTAAGTCTAAATGGTAAACATGTTTTGAATGGAAAATGGGTAAACAATATTTATATGCTAGATTTAAATTGCATTCAAACTCCTTCTGCTTTTTGTTTAAAAACTGTTTCTGATGAGTCATGGCTTTGGCATAGGAGACTTTGTCATTCTAGTATGAAAAACCTTAGGAGAATTACCCAAAAGAACTTAGTGAGAGGTATACCAAAACTATACTTTACTAAGGACCACCTTTGTGATGCATGTCAATTAGGAAAACAAGTGAAGTCCTCCTTTAAGTCCAATAAGGATCTTAGGACCAGTAAACCTTT
>NW_021319964.1:0-5769 GCF_001605985.2 Dendrobium catenatum | reverse complement strand
AGAAAACTTTTGCCCATGTAGCTAGACTTAAGGCAATTAGGGTTTTGCTACCCTTTTCCTGTTTTAGAGGATTTAAATTGTATCAAATGAATGTTAAAAGTGCCTTTTTAAATTGGGTAATTCAAGAGGATGTGTTTGTAGAACAACCTCCAGGCTTTGAAAATCCTAAATACCCAAATCATATTTTCAAGTTGAAAAAGGCATTATATGGATTGATACAGGCACCTAGGGCTTGGTATGAGAGGATGAGTACCTTCCTACTTGAAAGATCATTTGGAAATGGAAGTGTGGATACAACTCTTTTTTTGAAGAAATGTGGAAAGGATATACACATTATTTAAATTTTTGTGAATGATATCATTTTTGGATCTTCAAATAAAAATCTTTGTGATGATTTTTCTAAAATAATGTGTAGTGAATTTGAGATGAGTCTAATGGGAGATTTAAGTTACTTTTTAGGTTTTAGCATTAAGCAAATTGAGGAAGGAACATTTTTTAAGTCAATCAAAGTATGTTAAGGACATCCTCAAAAAGTATGAAATGGATAATGCTAAACCTATAAGTACACCAATGAGTTCCTCAGTTCAGTTGGATAAGGACCTTAAGGGAAAATCTGATGATCAAAAGAAATTTAGAGGAATAATTAGATCTTTACTTTACTTGACTGCTAGCCGGCCCGATATCATGTTTAGTGTTTGTGTATGTGCTAGATTTCAATCAGATCTAAAAGAATCATATTTGAAAGTAGTGAAAAGGATTTTAAGATATCTGTTAGGAACTCAGAACTTAGGAATTTGGTATCCTAAGTTTAGCTCTTCATTTGAAATAATTGGTTATTCCGATTCTGACTTTGCAGGATGTAGGGTGGATAAGAAAAGCACTTCTGGAACATGTCGATTAATTAGAAATTCTTTAGTCTCTTGGTCCAGTAGAAAATTCAGTAGCCCTATCTACTACAGAAGTTGAATACATTGCATTAGGAAGTTGTGTGGCATAAGTACTTTGGTTTAAATAATAATTGATTGATTTAGGATTGTCTATAGGCACTATTCCAATTTATTATGATAACACTAGTGCTATTTGTATTTCTAAAAATCCTATTCAACATTCAAGAATCAAACACATAGACATAAGGCATCATTTCATAAGGGATTAGGTATCCAAGGGAGAAATTGAACTCATTCATGATACAACTGAAAATCAACTTGCAGACATTTTTACAAAACCTTTAGCCTTTGATATTTTTAGTGCATTAAGAACAAGGCTTGGTGTGATTGATCTAAATGCTTAAATAAAATGTTCTTGCAACATTGATGTTTGTTTACTAATTAAATGTTTTTTATGTGTTTTATAATTTTGTTTGTGTGATTTTTTTCCTTTTAGAGTATGTGCTTCTTTATTATTTTTTTGGTATCTATTTTATTTTGTTTTTGAATTGTAGTTTTTGTTTGAGAGAAAAAAAATTTTTTAAGTCATCATCGTCCGGGACGAAATCGTTTCGTACGGGACGATTTGTGTAGTATGACAAACTGTGGGATTTTGAACCGTTTTAAGTGCATTTTTAATGTACTTCGTCTATACGATCGTCACGATCATCCAGGACAAAATATTTTTCAAATGACGGGATGAATGAATGAAGCAGTTGAATGGATAAGATAGTTTTTAATATGAACTTCATATGTACGAACCTTTGGTTCGTCTGGATGAACACATGTTGGTTTGATGTAGGGGATGGTTTCAACTGTCATTAAAATGATATAAATTCTAATCATCCCGAGACGAACACGTGTTCGTCTGTACGATCAGACTGGTCAAAAGTTTGTATGAAAGGATGCATCGTAAGTTGTGTTGATTATGAAAAGCCATTTCGTTTTATGACATTGAATCATTTGTACGAAAATATTTCGTACGAGATGAATTTTGTATTCGTCCAGGATGAATTTTTTTTTGTCCAGTACGAACATGCCATTTTTCAATAAATTGGAAGGCTTTTGAACTTAACTGTCACACTTTAAACATCACTTTCAATATCTTTTGTTCTTTAGATCAGTCCTTTTCAGATGGCTAGTTCTAGTTCAAGTAAGAGGTAGAAGGTCATAGCAAAGAAACCACATAGGAATCCTTCAGAGAACTTTCTGTCTAAGGAAAATGAGGAATCTTTTCCTCAATTTGCCTCTGCCAAAATCACACCCTCTAGGATCCTATTTCAAGAAAATCTTACTTTCCAGGAAATGAACCTGTTCGCCTCGACCCAATTTGGTTTCATTCTTACTCTTGTCCACCCTTACAACAAAGATACTTTTCACTATTTCCTAGCCAATATGTCCTTTAGCCCTCATCTGTCTGTAGTCCACTACTTTGTCTTTAAACAAAGAGTAGAAATTACTAAGCATGACTTAGGAGCATTTCTAAACTTAAGAACTGAAGGAGAAAGAGCAAATTATCTGATCACTACCGATGATTATTCATGGTCTGAAATCAATCAAGTGATTAGAGGGAATAATGTGAATGAACATGTAGCTAGAGTATCCGATCTTGTGAAAACTGCACGAATCATCCACCATGTCTTTAGAACTTCCATTATCCCTAAGGCTGGTGATAGAGTGAACATAACTCCACTTCTTTCTATGGTCACTTTTATGATCATGACTAAAAAACCTATAGATGAAGCCTAGTTAATTCTCAACTATCTTTTTGGGCTTTCTAAAATAGGTCATGCTGATCAGAAAAGAAAAAAGGAATATTGCTTTAGGACATCTAGTTGCCTTTATTCTGGAGAAGAAGTATGGTTTGACTCATCCTGATCAGGAGTTTGAAGATTTGCTCTATTACAATGATGCATCATTCAGACAAATCTTCAAAAATGATGACACAAGTAAGGCACAAGCCATCAGTGACACCGAGGAGGAACTTGAAGTCAAACCAGCACCGACCAATGATACAAATTATGAAAATTTGGTTCTAAGATTTGATCAGCTAGATACTCATTTTGATCAACATTTTGATCAATTTGAAACTCGCTACAATCAAGATATGGGCTTCATAAGAGAGCAAATGAATGATTTGAACAGTAACATGCTTATGGTAAGCAGTTACATTACCTTCTTTAATGCTCAACCTCCTCTTCCTCCAGATCAGGGTCCCTTAGAGTGAATGTTACAGTTGTTATTTTGTTGTATCTCTTTGGATGGATTTTATATTAGTTTGATGTATTTTTTGTTTTTCTCTAGATAGTGTGTATTGATATCGATTGCAGTGATTGTATTATCTTTTTGATATCAATATAAGTAAACATGTCTTGTCTTTATCTTGTTTCTGAAATGTGTGTTTAATTATGAAAATCTTTGGATTTTATTTTCTTATCGGTGCTATAATTCTTAAAATGCAAATTAAAAATCAGACTCATTAAAAAACTAATTTTTTCTAAATTTAAGTTTAGCTTATAACTTGATAATAATTAAGATTGTCAAATTTCATCTCTCTTGTTTAGACTACATTAATTTATTATTGCAATTGTGATGTTTTTCTTTTTTTGTGTTTCACTCTTAAATTAATATTTATGCACTTAGATTAATTTGAAAACTTTGATTAATTACTTTGGAAAGAATACAATTACTCTTGACAAATGTATAAATGTACAAAAATCAAAAGGAATGTGCAATGGTTCGCAATGTGAAAAAGAGGCACAAAATAAACCCAATAAATGCAAATATGCTCAAAAGTGTGTCTCAAATTTGAAAAAGATGCGCAAAGCGCCACTTGTGATAGTTATTTCTTTCCATACTCTTTTAATCTTCTCATTCAAATTGATCTTGTGTTCATTCATGTATATTGAATTTTGAAATATACAATTTTTCTTTTCATCTTCTTTGCAATGATGTCTCTATCTAAATGTCTAAATTGAATCATGTTGTTTGATAATTATTTATTTATTTATTATCTAAATTATGTCTCTTCTTGAATTTTATGAATTATTATGATTTGTCTAATGTACTAATTTTATTTGCATAACTTTATTATAATCACTTTTAAGAATGAATTATCAAATGATTTTCATATGTCTGCTTGCATTTCAAGTTCTTTTTTCTTCTTCAGTTTTTGCTGTTGTAAAAAAGGGAGAGAAACAATTATTTGTTGTGATCGTGTCATTTGGTTTTATCTATTTTGTCTTGTTTTGTTTGTTATGATCGTTGTTGACCTCATTATTCGAGGTCAATTTCCCCAAAATCAATCTCTAGTACCTAGGTCTTCGTAGCCTAGTGTAGACGACGCCCATAGGATTTCTCTTAGGTGGTCACCCACTAACGTAGCATCGACTCGAGCCTACCACTCAATTCAAATCAAAATCTATTCAATCCAGATTTTGATTCAACTTCAAACAAACTCAAATCAACCCATCCATTATATACTAAATTTATCTTTAATAAAATTTCATTTTAAAATCAGACATTTAAATCATTTTTTTAAGGCAGAAACTAATCTCAACCATTGGATTCGAATTAAGAGATAATTTTTAGATTTTCTTGAGCCGGTTCAAACCAATTCCATAACTTCATCTCATCTATAGTTTGAACAGCAAAACCCCTCAACCCGTCACTCTTACAGCAGTTCGCGAACTGCTGCTCTTCTCCTACTCTCACAGATCGCACAAGCCGCCCCTCTCTCTCAGCAATTCGCACGATCTCCCTATTCTCTCTAATTTCTGAGAACCTGCAGGTGGAACCATCCCGCTTATTCATTCGCTAACTGCCCTCATCATCGCTCTCTCCCTCACGCGTGAGAAGCCCAGCAACCGAGGCCCCCTCTCTCTCGGCAGTTCACAGAAAATCGCCTCCTCTCCCCTGAATTCTGAACTCCCGAACTCCCACATGGTGGCTCTCTCCCAATTCGTGAAACCAAAATTCCCTGGCTCTCTTCATCTCGACAGTTCGCGAAGTCTTCACCTCTCAGTTCGAAAAAATTGAACGCCTATTTTCGAACTCCCTCCTCCTGCTCCCGCTCTTCTCAAAGTCATAGGAAGCACAGCCCGAAGCATCTCTGCAATTCGCACAGCCTGAACAGCCGAAGCCTCTCGCCTCCTTGCCCTAACCGATACAGACAATCTCCATAACATTGGGTAATTCCATCTTCTCCACCTTCATCTTCTATCTCATGATACATTTTTCTTTAGTTGAGATTTGAGAACAAGGGAAACATTCTTTCTCTTGAGGATACAAATGTTGTTCTTCATAGATCTCAAATTCAAGAGATTGTTCTAAAATTTTTTTTTTAAACAAAAGCAAGTTATATAGATGTTTCTTTCTCATCCGACGTTCAAAAAAGGGTTGGTGTAACATGCGAGACGTTATGAATCATTTGTTCTAATTTTTTTTTTTTTGCAGTGATAGATTTTCTTTACGATTACTAAGTTTCATTATTTCTTTGAGTTTAGTATATATTTGAAAATGGTGTAAGATATAATAGTTGATGATTCTCCTCCAACTTGATAGCCATTCATTACATTATAAATAAATTACACAAGGATTTATGGTTATGTTGGACACTGATGTGTATATTATTATTTCATGTGTTATTTAGGGAGAGTCATATATGGTTCCATGGTCAAATCACTTCATGAGTAGTTTTGTAAGGCTCTCATACATACGCTTTTTTTTTTTTAATGTAATCTTTACATAATTTAGATGGAAAGTTTAGTAGCTATGTGGGAAGGCTTCTTTTTAAATGTATCATTTCTTCTCTCAAATTTCATTTGGCATAAGTATTGAGTTG
>NW_021319963.1:6306-8630 GCF_001605985.2 Dendrobium catenatum | reverse complement strand
GCCGCCACTGTCGATGCCATGGAGGAGAGAGGGATAAAGTCCGAGTGGGTTTTGTGAAACCGACCAACCTAACTCCGCCAACTTGGGCAAATTATTGCATCCCGTCGCGCAGTCGGAGAATTCCGGATATTAATAATTTTTTTTTAATGGATATTAATAAAATATTATTTTAAATTAAGCTTAGTGTTGAATAATTATTAGGTACGGTGACCGGACGCAGCTCTACGTGCGATCACCACTGAGATCGCGCCACGTAGCAGGCACAAAACTGCGGACCCAACCCGACGAATAGTGGGTATGTCGCACGTGCGTTTTTTAAATCCATGACAACCCGGTATTGCTAGGTATTTGTCGATTTTGCTCGGTAATAACGAGAAATATCATTATGTGAAGGCAAATACTGAGCAATATCGAGTAATACCGAGTTTTTTTCTTTTTTCTAGAAAAACTCGGTATTACTCGGTATTGCTCGGTATTGGTCTTCACAAAGCGGTATTTCTCGTTATTGTCAAGCAATACCTAGCAATACCGACTAATACCGAGCAAATACCGAGTAATACCTAGCAATACACAAACATAGTATTCCCGGGTTCCGGTCCGGGTCAAGTCGTCGGGCCACTCGGTAAAGAATAAGAGCACATGACGCAATCTCAGTGGTGACCGCACGTAGAGCTACGTCCGGTCACCGGACCTAATAATTGTTCTAGGTAAGCACAGCTAAAGTGTAGGTAAAACACAGTTAAAGCGCACATAAAGTATAGTCAAAAGCACAGGTAAAGCGCAGTCAAAAGCGCAGGTGATGTGACAATTTTTTATTGGATGTCCGAACTTATTCTCCGAGTCCGATTACGGAATGCAATAATTTACCGCCAACTTGACACGCAAGGAAAGGAGGTTTCGCAGAAGCAATTGTACTTTGAGCTTAATTTGGACCTAAATCGATTACTTGAAATCATAATTAAATTTTCTTATAGCTATTTTAGAATAAGCGGCCTCCAATGTTTGTGTACTTAGTCGAATCGAATGTCTCAATCTGAGTATTATGCAAACCTAATATTAATTTTTTTTAGTTCATTAAGAGATAAAAATGTAAATAAAACATGATCAATAGGAAACTATTCATATCATAATAATGTGGCTCTCGGAGGCAGTGGCGGAGCTAGAAAATTTTTTTAGAGTGGACCCAAAATTTTATTTTAAAATATTTCCCTCAACTTTTTTAATCCATGATTGGAATCGGCATTAACAATTTTAAAATTGTTTTTAAAAAAATTATTTCATTTTCCATTCACCAAGCTCAATTGAGCAAAGACAATTATTACCTTACGAAAGTGTATAAGCTGGCCTTAAAATCATTAAAAAATCAATCTACTTGTAATTCCTGTTGATTTGATGGTGTGTTCATGAACCAAGCAAATGAAATTTATTTCTTAAAATCATTAAAAAATCAATCTACTTGTAATTCCTGTTGATTTGATGGTGTGTTCATGAACCAAGCAAATGAAATTTATGAATATAACGCTGAAAACAGAGAATTGACTGCATAGGTAAACAAAATAAATTGGAAAGGATAGAACTTCTTAGAAAAAAGTTGATGCTTTCCCAACCTAATAATCATAGCAAATGTCAAAAAAGATTTCATATTTTCATCCATGATTGAAAAATCAAAGCAGATTTCATCTATGACTAGAATAGCTTTATGCGACGATACTGGAAAAGCTTTGTGGTTTATGTGATGGTGCAGTAGATATAGGATAAATATAAAGCGGACAATGCAAGAGAAAAATCTCTATAGAAGAATAACAATATTGCCTTGAACCAGGGGCGGATCCCCATTGAGTTGAGGGGGGCAAATGCCCCCGCTCAAAAAAAAAAAATTATTTTGGAGGGATATTTTGGAATATTTTGGGTATTTTACCCCCTCTCAAAAAATTTTTTTGCCCTTATTTAATCAATCCTAAGCATCTTTGCCCATCCCCCACAAAAAAAAAATTTTTGCCCACCCTGAAAAAAGAAGCTGGATCCGCCCCTGCCTTGAACACTTCAAAGTTGAATAAGTTTTATTTTGTTGTTTTTTCCTCTCAGATTAGGTCGATGCCCGATGGAGCAGCAGTCGCATCGAAGCTTTGTCCCCAGTAGCGAGAGCGGAGCACTGCACACTAAGCAGACGAAGAATGGGATCGTGTGGAGCAGAGCATAGTCACGAGAAGCAAACGTAGAAGGGAATCGCGTGGAGCAGAGGCGGTCACGAGAGTAGAGAGGCGGGAGTGAATAGCGACTGGAATAGGGTTTGGTGACTTCTATGTTTCGGGGGGGGGGCACGT
>NW_021319963.1:4926-6269 GCF_001605985.2 Dendrobium catenatum | reverse complement strand
GGGCACGTGCCCCCCTAGGCCCCCCCTTGTATTTGTCGCTGCTCGGAGGGGAAATACAAGGCTTCAGCTTATTATAGTGAAAGGATAATGGTGTGGAGAATACTCTTAGGTGGTTAGAATAATTTCATTTGAGATGGTGTTGTGAGCTCCAAAAATTTCGCACCCCCGGTCTCTCCGCGTCAGCTCTTTCTTTGTGTTTATATTGGTCAGGAGAGTTTTAACAAGTTTAGGTTCCTGAGTAAATTTTTAGAAGACAGATTATGTTTTGGATAAGGCACTACCTAGAGATTTCGCCCTCATTTTGTGAGAACTTTATGATCTTAGTTCTGGTTTCTCATAGGCGCAAGTCCCTATAGTTAATTGCTCTCCTGATAATTAGAGAGAGCTTTCATTTAAGGCTTGTTAAGTAGGTCGTAAGCCTAGCATATAATAGTAACAAATTCAGGGTTTGAATTTGATTTGGGATTTCAGAGTTTATGATTTTAAAATTTATCACTAGATACTTAAAGCATGTGATGGGGGAAATTAAGATAAGCCCGATCAAGATCTCATGGTTCCGTCGTCCCGGACTGTCGTGGTCCCTCAGAGGAGGTAGTCGACCCAACTTGACAGAATGCGCCTTATCAACAGCCATGGGTTGCTTCGCCTGAGAATGCCTTGTGGACCTTGGGTGGCATTTGTCTAAGGGGATACATTTAAATCCACCTAAGCTGACAAAAAGAGTTTTGTGTCTATCGAATTTATCTTATGATTCATTACTCAAGGGTTTGACGTCATTAGGGAGCATACAGGTTTTGGCCATTATCGTAATATAATGGTACCATTTATGGCAAAACCATCCGATCAGAGAGCACGTGTCACATCCCTACTGTCAAGAGACTATTTGAGGATGAATCTTAGTGATACACCCGACATGACATTCGCTCTTTGTGAGCCGAGTTTAATTTCAAAGTTACCACCCAACAAATGGTTGTGAAAGGTGGACAAGTTTTAATTTTAAGTTTTAGCAATTAGATTTTGATGTTTTTATAATCTTTTAAGAATTGACCCATCTAGTTGATATTAACTTAACATGGCCATCATCGAAGTGACGTTAAAGTCACTTTAAATTTATGTATTTTTATAGGAATTTGGGATGCATCTTTAAAGTTTAAGGTCTCCTCCGGTTAAGATTTTTTTGTCAACATGGCCATCATTGGGGTGCGTCAAAGTTATTTGTATTTTCATAGAAATTCGGGATGCATTTTAAATATTTAGGATCCCCTCCAATTGAGATTAGCTTTTAACACGACCATCATTAGGGTAACGTTAAAGTCACTTTAAATATATTACATTTTGTATTG
>NW_021319963.1:0-4826 GCF_001605985.2 Dendrobium catenatum | reverse complement strand
AAAAAAAAAATAAAATTGAATTCAAAGCTATATCTATTTTAGGAATTTAGGACTGTAATTTGGTTATTTTCTTATTATTTTTCTGACTTTAATTTTACCGTTAATTGAAAACGAGGTTTGTAGATTTGAAAGACACAAATGTAGAGATCCATTTTAATTTTTAACAAACTCACAAATGTAGAGATACACCACCACAGATTTTTAACATCTAGACAAACAAAAAATATCAATGTGAAGATGTTTAACCTTTCAATGTAAAGATGTTTAACTTTCTCAACAGAAAACCAAAGATTTTAAAATAATCTAAAATTTTAGGGTTAAGAAAAAAACTTACATCCCATGGTTAATAGAAGAAAAAGCAAGGATTGATGCCTGAGATGAACAAGATATAGTCTCTTCTAAGTTCTCACATAAAAATGTTTGTCTTGACACAAAGTTTCCTGATTCCATATTATGTTTTGCAACTACAGCAAGATTTTGAGGAACACACCTGCTACAAGAACGAGAGAGAGCACGACTGCACGATCTAAGGAGCACACCTGCTGCGAGAAGGAGAGAAGAGCGTGTGTTCGTGCTTGGAGAGGAAGCTACGTGAGAGTGAGAGAGACGACCCGTTCGTGCCTGGAGAGGAAGCTATGCGAGAATGAGAGAGGAGGGAAAGTACGGCTTAGGGTTCACGGTGGACAAATTGTACGTTTAACTCCATGCTCTGACCCTTAGATCAATGATCAACAATCCAAATAATCATCTTTTTGAACCGAGCGATTCGTTTAAATCCGGCCGATTCGTCGGTTATACGATTGAACCGCCGGTTTTTCCAGTTTTTCCTCGGTTCGCTGCTAAAATAGTTATGATATTATTCTGGACCTGTTTGCCGGTTGGTTCAAAGTTGAACTGGCCATGCCGATTCAATTTTTAAAATCATGGTATTTATAACATTTTTTAAACCCCTTTGATTATGATCTTTGGATAACCTGGCCTATCAATAGGGAAAGTCGCCGAAACAAGCTTGATTTAGTTTGTTAATGCCAGATCAATAAGAAAGTAGAGTTTTATTTAAGTATGCTTGATCCAGAGAATGTAGATTGGAGGTTGTATATGAGTGACTTAGTTTGCTGAATAAAAATTAAGAGTTTGGATTCTTTAAACTTGAGGGCTAAACATGTTATCACGCAAATAGAGACAAAGAATACCTTAATTGGTTGACATAAATCCTTTTTTTTTTTGTATAAGATGACAAATGCCCTGACAAAGTATGAGGTACTATATATGGCCCCTTGAGTCTATCCTGGAATTGTCTAAGCTTCTTGAAATTTTCACATGTATTTTCTTTTCTTTTATTTATGTTTCCATGCATTGGCATTTTCTTTTCTTTTGTTTTTTTTAATATATTTTTCATATTTTCGATTTTAGAAAATACTAGGTGCCTCATTTCAATCCTTTTAATCAATTTCAAAGTTGCAAAATGTAGCCATTCAAAAGCAACATAAAAGAGCATTAAACTAGAAGAATAGTTGGCAAATCTTTCTAAGCAATTGAATTTATAACATACAACAACAACAAGAAGCCTTCATCCCACTATGGGGTCGGCTATACAAATCTTTTTTCTCCATTGTGTCCTGTTAAGAGTCAAATTCTCATTTGAATCTAATAAAGAAATATCATTTTTAATATTTTCTAACCAAGACTTTTTAGGTCTACCTCTACCTTTTTTAACATAAGTCAAATCTAATACATCTATTGTCCTAACCAGGTCATCAGAATGCCGCTATTTTATAAGACCAAACCATCTAAAATGACTCTCTCTAATATTATCTTCCATTAGAACTACTCCAACATTTTCACGTATATGCTCATTTTGTATCGTGTCTCTAAGAGTAAAGTCACTCATCCACCTGAGTAAGCTCATCTCTACAACATTTAACTTAATATTATGCTTCTCTTTTAATGGCCAACATTCGGCCCCAGGAATCTTCATGGGTAGACCCAATTAAGTATAAAAAACCCTTTGGTTACAAGAAAGTGACTAAGAATAGACAAATTCTTAATCGTTGGCACCAAGCAGCGGATTTAGTAGCATCACCATAAAGCATTGCAGGTCTCACCATCATCTTATAGAATTTTCCCTTAAGTTTGAGGGGGATATTTCTATCACACAACAACCCCGATGCATTCCTCCACTTCAATCATCCAACTTCAATTCTACTAATCATATCCCCATCTATTTCATCATCACTTTGAACAATAAACCCAAGATATATTAAATGTGTACTCTTATTAATTACTTGATCACCCAAAGTTGCAATCCCCCCCGACTAGATCTACTACTACTAAAATTACACTCTATATATTCAATTTTAGATATACACAAACGAAAACCTTTAGACTCTAAAGTTGACCTCCATAATTCAAGTTTACCTTGAACTCCCTCTCTAGTCTTATCAACAAGAAGAATATCATCAACAAAAAGCATACACCAGAGTACAACCTCTTGCAAGTTGAAGTTATATTATGTTTGCATATAAAAATGCATCGCACTCTTACGATGCCACCTGGCCGCATCAAGAAACTTTATTAAAAGAAAGATGTGTGTGGCCTTGAAAAAACAATTGTAAGCTTGATAGTCTATCCATCCCTTTGGACTCTCTTAGAGCTTAGGGAGCAAATGTCAAGCAATATGGAGTCTTCAAAAACAAATTATTTCACTTTCCCAAATAGTTTGCCTAGACAACATTTTGAACAATCCAACACATAAATTAGATGTGGGAAATTGAGGTTTCTCATGGGCATGAGCCCTCATGATCAATTAAACTTAAGTAATGTGCCCGAGAACACTTAATTAAGAAAGTCGCTATGCTCTAAATTGGTGGTTGAAAATTGATTTATAGTGAAGAGAATGGTTAGTGATGGATGGTTAACCCTATTAAGAACTTAATGATTTTATAATGACGGGTCAATCTAGTGGACCCAATCTACAAACGATGGGGTGTCAAATAATTATGTTGTCCAGGAAGTTTGATTAGCAACCATGAGCTACCTCTTATCATATTTCTCAATTATACCATGGTTTTATTAATGTATATGGGTAACTTGCATCTCTGCACTTAATAGAGATGACCTTAGGACTAAAGTTCATATAATATGATTCATTTGTGAAGAAAGCTTCCAAGCACAATGACTTGGTGCCAACTTAAAGAGGATTTATGACTTCGCTAGAGAAGATCTAAGAGTTTTAGGATTATGAATTTATGTGGCTTTGGACTAATTTGAGAATTTGTGTTTGAAGTTAGTAGAGACAGTCCGAGGAATTTGGGATTGATAAAGGCTTTGCATAAGCTTAAGGCTTTGATTTTATGAGGCTTCATGACAGCTTAATGTTAAATTGTGTTTGTATTTTGATAGTGTAATTTAGTGAGTGTTTTGTTAACTTAACCACAAGATTAGGCTTACAAGATCAAGTTGATGAAAGTTTGAGGACTTGTCTCAATTTGATAGAGATGACCCTAAATTTTGAAATTGAAATGGACAATTCCTGAACTTAATGTTTGATTTTCTAAGGCTTCATGCCAACTTGATATGAGGTTGCGTTTAAATTTCAGAAGTATAATTTAGTGAGTTTTTTATTAACTAACTAAAAGATTAGGGTTTAAAACCTTAAATCAAGAAAAGCATAATGGTAGGCCTTACAACCTCACCTGGTAGGCTAAGTACCCAATGCAGAACACTAATTGAATTTGGATTTGAATTGACTTGGCACTTGATTACACTCAGATTGAAGAATTGGGATTTACAGCCCCAATTTTAGGAAAACCCAAGAGATTTTATTGGTTTCAATTGATCTGATTTCTTGAAATTTGATTTTGAGTATAGACAAGTAATCGAGTGCACATGATCAAGTAGCCAAGTAAATATTGCGACTATGCAAGCAGCCTAGAGGTACGCTAGCGAGTTGGCAAGTACACCTAAGTGATCGCGCTAGCGAGTTGGCAAGTGCACATGTGCGAGTAAATTGCCAAATAGAAGACTACACGATGGTTTCTTGTACAATTAGCATGAGTTTTTGGTCTTATTCATTTATTTTTATTCATATTTTCATATGAGATTCAGACACCTAAGGGTGCTATTAGATCCATCCATTTAATCATTTTTTTCTTAAAATAAGGGGCCATCATGGCCCCCGAAAATGGTGCATGGAGTGCCTCAGCTCCCCAATTTCGAGAAATATAAGGTAAGAAAATTGCCACCACTATGCAATTTTTTTCCTTTTTTCTTTCCTTAGTTAATAATATTATAAGATATCATAACTCTCGATTTTCATTGAGATTGTGTGTGTAAACTCTCCTATAAATTTATTTTTTTCTCAAGCATAGCAACACAGGGAAGAGAAGCTACCTATAGCATTTTAGTATTATGAATGTATCAAGGTAGCCAATTTGGCGATGTTGACAATATATATAGCACATTTGGAGTCAATCTTTTGTCAACCATATTTATTTATCTTTTTTCTCATCACAGTTGACCAAGTCAACAAATGGATCAACATGTGTATTATTTTGGAGTTGTTTTGAGTTAAAGTTTCATCTCTGTATACAATGAGCATTTCATTGAAATGTTTGCAAATGTAATACATTGTAACTTTTTTATGCACTATTTTGCTCATTTTTGACAATTTTCTTTTAATTCACATTCTTATTGATAGCGAATTTACAGGGCAATATTAAATTTAATATTATAGCTCTCATTTCTATGCATTCTTTTCACAAACTTCCATTTATGCTTATGTTTCCTAACCTTTTTTTCTCGTTATTTTATCTTTTTTGTGTCAT
>NW_021319962.1:430895-506268 GCF_001605985.2 Dendrobium catenatum | reverse complement strand
CTTAGGCTTAACAACCTAATTACTGGACTCAACAAACCAAACCATCGAAGGTGAGCTCTAAGTCACCTTCAAATCACTATGGGGGTCTATCCTAGGCTTGGATTGGGGCAAAATCAGTGGATCTACACTCCTCATCCTACACATGATCAACACACCAAAAATCACACCCTAAATCCCATTGGATAGGTCTATACCCCATTTTGAATTTAAGGGTTAAACCATGACCCTTAAACTTAAAATTCGGAGAAAATGCCCTTGAACATCTTAAATAGGGGAGATAAAATTTGGACATGTCAAAAACATGTTCAAATTCAATCTCCCAAAATTCCAGGCCTGGTGGATTTGTATTTAAAGAGTAATTAAAGAAATTAATAAAATTCTCAAACTGAAATTAAACCTAACACTGATCTAACCAGGGCATGGAACCATAGGGCTTTTGTAGGTCTCCCTTAGACCTTTCCAATTAGCCTAAGAACACCTAATTTGGACAAGTGTGCAGGGAGATATGAATTTTGAAAGTTCCCTTGAATTTCTGAAATTATTAATTCAGCCATTACACAGTCAGCGCTCCCTTTACACACGCCGCGCGTTGATTGGCTGGGAAATCATTGGCGCTAACTGTTAACGGTCAGATTAACCACAGCCGTCGGATGGCAGATCAGATGGCTGGGATCAAACGCGCTCCGATACCGCGGGATCTAATCCGAGCCGTTAATCGGAATCAACGGCCAAGATTTCATCTTCAACCTCTGCTTTTATCCGAAGCTGTGAACCTTCTCCGGCGTGATCCGAGTGATCCCGCCGGTGAACTTCAACGAAATTTCACAGGGAGGATCAGGGGGGTGGAAACCTTCAATCCAACGGTGGAAATCCGTTGGGGTGAAGGTTTCCTTCACACTTGACCGGACTACCTAGCTAGGGAGCTCGGGATGAAGGAATTACCGCAGAGAAAGCCTCAACAGATGAGCTTCTCTATCTGGAAGCTTCAGGGGACAAAGGTGAGCAGGTTTCCTTCAGAGGCCGCGACTGGAGGATGGCCGTAGGTGTGACTTCGAGCGGGATGCCGAAGCCTTTCACCGGAGTTCGCTCGAAGTGATGGAAGGGGAGGCCTGTGAGCTCGAGGGAAGATGCTGGGAGATTGAGGGAGCTCTGGGGAGTCGTTCTGAAACACTGGGACTGAGAGTTGAGCTCTGGGGAGCACCAGCCTATTCAGCCTCCTCCCGCGAGCTCGGACGGCCAGGATTGAATCGGAGGAGGTCTCGGATTGATGCCAAGTGGAAAGGGGCACCATTCCAGAGAGCTCGTGAGCCTCAAGCCGGCGAGCCACAGCCTTTGGAAGGCTTTCGGTCAGGATCGGCCTGGGGGGACCACCGGAGCTTGCTCTCCATTGGTTCCGACCGCCGCCGGCCATGGTCTGGGTCAGGTTGACCAGGGAAGGCCGATGGGGACATATTGGAGCTGATAGTGGAGCCAAATTGGCCTGGGGAGGCCAGGATCGATCCGGTGGCTCGGTTGGGCTCAAACCTGCTTGGTTCGAGTCGAATTGAGCTCGATCCAGGTCAGGTCAGACCCTGGGTTCGGTATCGGAGGCAGGTCTGGGTCTGGTGCACCCAATGCAGGTGGCAATTGGGTCGAATTTGATCTGGATTAAAAGATGGCTCGGGTTGATCCAAACCTGCTTGGTTCGGGTCGATTTGGGCTCAACCCAGTTCAGGCCAGACCCTGGGCTTGAGGTGGGGAGTGGGTCTGGGTCTAGTGCACCCAATGCAAGTGGCAATTGGGTCCAATTTGATCTGAGCTGGAAGATGGCTCGGGTTCAAGTGTTTTTGGCTACTTTGGGTTAGCCTAACTCTTAACCCAAGTTAGCCCAATGCTTGGGCTGGCTGGGGGAGGTGTATAAGGTTAATGTGAACTCAATGGAGGTGTTTGTCAAGTTCAAATTGACTTAGGTCAAGAATTTGCTCAACCCCAAGTGGTTTTGGACACTTTGGGTTAGCCTAACGCTTAACCCAAGTTGGCCCAAGGGCTGGGCTGGTCAAGGAAGGTGCATTGGGTTGATGGGAACCCAATGGCACCATGATTTGGATTCAATTTGGTTAAGGTTGAGAGATGGCTCAAGGGAGACCTCTCTTTGGTCACTTGAGTCAAGCTAAATGGCTAACCCAAGTGAGCCCTAGGCTTGGGCCTCCAAGAGAGATCTCTTGGGTTCCTAAGGGGTCATCCCTTGCATTCGAAAGGACTTGGAATGATCTTGGTTCAAAGATTTGAATGGGAAGGAGTGTATGGGTTAATGGGTCAAACTTGGTTGACTTGGTCAACCAGGTTGACCCAAGGTCTGGGTTTGAGCTCAGCAAATTGGGTTTGATGTTTGAAATTTGTCGAGAGTGGTTTCAAAGAATTTGGAGTTGATTTGAGTTGAAATGGGCATTTGAAATCCCATAGGGTATTTTGGTCAATTTTGGCCCACTAGTTAACTAAGGTAAAAAATGGGTCTGAAAAGATGCATTTTACTGCTCAATGGATTATAATCAAGGGTCTGGAAGTGATTAGAGGCTTTGGGGAAAGCTCTAATGTCAAAATCTTCAAGGTGACAGGTCCAGTGGCATAGGCTGTAAATATTTCAAGGTTTTACAGCCTTTGAATTTTGATTTAGATTCTAAGGTTAAAGATCTCAGAATGGGCTCAAATTTGACGGGTATCCTCTAGAGACATGTCTTATCACTTTGTAAGTGATAGACCCTGAATCAGAGGTCCCTTGACTGGGTTTTGAAATGTTTGAAAAATCTTTAAAAAAGGTCTTTAGGATAGGGCCTTAAGACTTTGGATTTGAGTCTGAATTTCTACATTTAGAATGGATTTCAAGTTTGAATGCTTAATATTGAAGTATCCAAGTCATTTACAATCATGTGGTGATTGTTAATAAATGGATAGGGTAAAAGCTAGATCAAAGGTAGGATCAAAGTCTAGATTGAAGTTTGGATTCTCAAGTTGATTGGGTCAAAGTTTGGATGTGTTTGAAGCTTGAATTAATTTTGATTTGTATTAAATGAAGTTTGAGATTTGAATTGATCAAGGGCTGAATTGGTCTTAGGATCTAGAGAGACTCTAAGATTTAAAATCTAGAAGGATCCTAGGATTTAGGATTGATCCTAAAGTCTAGATCTAGGAGAATCCTAGGGTATAGGCTGATTAGGAGTTTGGTAGGGTCTTAGTGACCTCATACAAAAATGAGGTCAACAGCAGTTAACATCTCTCTGTTATCACAGTGGAAGGGTGGGGCACAACAATGAATGATTCAGAATAGTCTAAGGAGATGAATTCACATGAAGCAAGGGAAGTTTTGAAGCAAAGTAAGGATGTATTGGATAAAGGGTTACAACAACAAGGAAATGATGAATATGGCCCATGGATCCACGTTAACTACAAAAGCAAAAAATTCAGGTATGCAAATAGAAACTATGGATCAAATGCTCTAGTTAAACAGGTATATAAACCAGTTGAAAATGTGATTCATAATAAGGATGGCATTCAGATTAGTGAGCCAGTTATTTCTAAAAAACTGCAAGGCAATTCTAGTATTCTGGAAATTGTAAATGATGTAGAAGGGAAGAGGATTCAGGAATTACCCATTGGTTTGAATAAATTTAAAATTCTGGATAATGATCTAGAGGAAGGGGAAGTCATTGAGATGGCTAGTATTGGAATTAATAATGAATCCAATAAGGAGAGCTATGTTGATACTGCTATTATTATTGATGTGTTTGCCGCTAATATAATGAATGATACATGAGATCCAGCGATACATCTAACAAACTCAAGCAAATTCAAATTATCCAAGGAGTTGAGATCAATGGGACCAATGGAAGCAGATCAAAGGAAGAGGAGAGGTGAGAAGAAAACCAATAAAATGATAGGAGATAACTCCCCTATTGTAACTCAATGGCTTCCCTTATCTTTTAGAATTGTAGGGGGGGCTAGAAAGAGACAAGCCTCCTTATATCTTAGGGTGATTGTGAAAGACAATGAAGGTTTTTTTGTTGGTCTTACTGAAATGAAGTTGTCTTCTCTAGACAGAAGTGATATCAATATGATTATTGGAAATGATTGGGATTATTTTCATCATCCTGCGAGTGGTACTATGGGTGGCATCTTTGTGTTGTGGAAAAGAGCTATGACATCTTTTGAAGTCATTAAGCATTCTTCCCAATTTATAATGGGAACTCTTAACATTAATGCTTTGGGGAAATGGAATATTGCTACTGTTTATGGAGGAAGGTAAGCTCAAACTCACAGAAGTCTTTGGCAAGATCTTGAAGGTTGTATGATAGGTGATAATGCAGCTATCATTGGAGGAGATTTTAATTGCATCCTCTCTAAGGAGGATAAGAACGGTGGGAAGAGATTCAATTTCTCTAAAGGGCCTAAAGAAATGAAGATGTTCTTAACAAATAATGATTTCCATGATATTGGTTTTGTGGGTCCAAGCTTTACTTAATGTAATAACAAAGAAGGCACTTCGAGAATTTTGGAGAGATTGGATAAATATTTATTAAATTCTACAGCTCTACACAAAATCCCAATGGCTAATGTTCGCCATTTATTTAGAGTTGCTTCGGATCATGCTCCCATTTATCTTAATATGGTTGAGCCTTAAAATCTGAAATCAAAATTTTTTAGATTTGAAGACACTTGGAAATCCTATCTGGCTACTTGGAGCATTGTTTTAAAGGTATGGAAGAAAGCTGATTTTGGTACTAATGCTGAAATACTTCAAAGAAAATTAAGGAGAACTTTGAAAGCTCACTATTTATGGAATAAGAATAAGTGCAAAGAACTGAATTCACTGAAAACATAGTTGAAAAGGGATATCTTACAACTGCAGTTGGAAGAGTCAAGTGTTAATCTCACGGCAGACAAGCTGGAACAGTTAAGAAACAAAATTCATGAGTTAAAAGTGACTTTGGGAAAATTGTCTACTTGGTGGAATCAATGAGCAAAAAGTAAATGGCAGCAAGTTGGTGATGCAAATTCAAGATAATTTCATCAGTATGCTTAAGCTAAGAGAAACAGTAATTTGATTTGGCAAATTAGAAATGAAAATAATGCAGTAGTGCAAGATTACTAGATGGCCTTCAGTTCCAAAAAATCTGAGAATATCTTGTGAAGATGCAAAGCTCTTGGATGTTGAATTCACTAAAGAAGATATGGTTAAAGTTGTTTTCAGTCAAGGTAACAACAAATCATTTGGTTTTGATGGCATTACAGCTTCTTTTATCAAATTTTATTGGAAGATTGTTGAGGAGGATACATGGAAGGCTATTGATAATTTTTTCAAAACCAGGTGTATGTATAATGAATGGAAAGAAACACTTATTGTCCTAATTCCTAAGATCAATAAGACTAGTGTTCCTTCTAACTTATAAGTTTGTGTTAAACAACTTATAAGATTGTAGCAACTATGATTCTAAATAGAATGAAAAGCTATATTTGCAAGTGTATCACTGAAGAATAAGTTGCTTTTATCAATGGTCGTTCTATGTCTGACCATTGCCTTCTAGCCCGTGAGATTTTTCATGATCTTAGAATTTTGAAAAGAAAAAAGGGTTTAATGGTGGTTAAGCTTGATATTGAGCAAGCTTATGACAGTATGAGGTTGGACTCTCTTGCCCAAGTCTTAGATATGTTTGGCATGCCGAAGAATATATCTAGGCTTATTATGGAATGTTTAAGGAATGCTAGATTCCCTTTTATCATTAATGAAAGAGCTTCCAAATGGATTACTGCAGAGAATGTCTTTCGGCAGGGTTGGTCACTGTCACCAAAACTTTATATCCTTTGCTCTCAACTTTTCTCTTAAGCCATGTCACAAAGAGTGAAAGTTCGTTAGGGATGTTATGCCCTACGAACTAGTCCCGAGGCTAACCAAGAGGGGGGGGGGGTGAATTGGTATTTTTTTTAATTCTTTAAAAGCAAAAACAAATGTCACAAACAAAAATCACCACATAAAAAACAAGTGCGGAAAATCAAAGTGTGGAAGGAGGAAAAAGAACACAAGGGTTTATAGTGGTTAGGTCAACTTGACCTACGTCCACTCCCCAGAGGCACCCTCCGAGTATTGCACTACCAACGTGACTCTCCTTTAGCCCCCACAGCTAGGCGAAGAAGCCCTTACAAAAACACCTCCTTTTTGCCACACCCGGTAAGGCAGAGAACCCAACTCCTTTTGCTTCCTCCTGAAGAAGGCAGAGAACCTCGATCGATTGCTGAATCTCACCTCTCCCAACCCTTCCAAGGACAAGAGACTCTAGGGAAGAAGAAGTGGAACAATGCTTGGAGCAACCCTTGTGAACTCCCTCATAAGATCCCCCTCACAATATCCTCTCTCTCTCTCTCTCTCTCCCTCAGTCTCTCTCTCCTTTAGATTTTCTCAGGTCAAGACTGCAGCCAAAGATCTTGAAAAAATGTTGAACAAGAGCTCTTAAATAGAAGAGCTTCAAAGGACCTCAATAATTGCAAGTTTCCAACTTTATTGTCCAGGATGATAATAATATCATCTTGTATGATAAGTTCAAAACACAGACGTTCGGCCAGAACATCGACCTGAAGATGATCTGGATGATTGAAAATTGGCTTGATTGTCAAGGCTGATCTCACGACCATCCCGACCGATTAGTTCAAATAAGAGGAAAATCGTCCACAGCATCGCCCTGAATTTGAGCTGGCCGATAGTTATCATCCAGGAGTAACTAAGGGTTTTTAAATAGATCGTCCGGGCCGATCTTGCGATCGTCCAAGATGATATGATCATATCAATCATCCTTAATTACTTCCTTGATTCTTGGATCAATTTAGGCATAATTATATAATATCGTCCAGGCCGATATCACGATTGTCCTGGCCGATTGCCAAAATACAGAATACCTAAATTGATCATGGCGGCTATTTCTTTCTATTTTGAGCAGATCATCCTGTCCGATAAATGTATCATCCAGGATGATCAGTTAATTATAGCTGCTTAACTAAGAAATCCTGATTAGAACTTTTATTTTGAACTCGATCGTCCCGGCCGATATAAATATCGATCGGGATGATGTGAGTAAAAATAAAAATTCTAAATCTCACAAATGTGTGTGTAGGGTTACTTAACATCAGTCACTTTAAATATTTACAATTGACTCAAGAATGGGAAAAAAAAATACAGACTGACTCAACCCTAATCTACCCAGTCTTGAGCTGATTTTGATTTCCGTCCGATCTTTGAGTCTTGAAAAGTCAGTACAGAAAAGGCAGTCGTATTGTTTGCTATCAACAAAACCAAAATTCATGAAACCAAATCTGCAACAATCTCCCCCTTTTTGATAACGGCAAACACTTCAATGATTATTTTAAAAATAGCAGTGTAAAATAAAAATTCATAATAAAAGTTCAAACATACAATCCTACTAACATGCAACCCTACTACTCACCATTTTAACATCTCAAAAAGGAGGAAAGCAAGAAACAAAGTAAATTTTTTATTTATTTATTTTATTATTATTATTATTGTTATTATTATTATTTTTTTTAACCAAGGCATGAACAAGTTGAAGTATTCCATGTGATTGATTTTTAAAAATTTGTGAGCTAATGAATTAACATAAAAAAAATCCATAAAATAGTATAACATCGGATTACAGTTACCCTTAGCTCGGACTTTATTTTAGGGTAGAATCGTCTTTGGAAATCAAGGATCTAATCTCAAAAATTCAATTTGGTATGAGAAAAAGGATCCAATCATCACTTGGTTTCAAAAAAAATATCTTATAGAATAATGTACCAAAGTAAATTTATCACAATTGCAAAATACACGAAATCAAGCCTTTGATACATAAAATCTTCTAAGTTTTAAAAGATTTTAAAGGAGAGGAGAGCTTACTTTTGGTGGGCTCATTTTATGCTTCTTGTCAATTGATTGGTGCTTTGCTCATCTTTTGCTTTTTGATTTTTTTTTTATTTTGGTGTCATTGTGCATCTTTTGTTGGCAACATTGGTCAATTTTTATTTTATTTTTGCAAGCTACAAGCTCTATTCTCTTTTACAATCTCTTAAAAAAGGATGCTTAGTTGTGAGTATATCTTCTAGATATTAGAGAATAGGAGCTCTCTCTCTAACATAGAGAAGAACTATCCACAAAACAAAATCAATAACCAATGACTGGAGTAACGAGGAATTTTGATGTGACAAAAAAACTTTAATCATTATAAATACAAGATAGATTTGCTTTAGCAAGGTTAGAAAAGATCTTAATTTCATACACAATCGTTAAATTGAGATAGATTTTTGATTAGAAAAGAAAACTATGCCACTAAAACAGGTTAGAGAAAGAGCCACAATCAACGATATATTTTTACCATCTAATAGATTAAGAGATGTAATACATTGACTACAAACTTTCAAAAGGCAAGGACAAGGCATACGATTCTTAGAGATGCATATGGCACTAGTGTTATCACAAAAGATTGAGATGGTGCATACAGGTAATCCTAAATCCAATACCTATTGTTTCAACCTAAGGACTTGGGCCACACAACTTCCAAAAGTAATGTACTCAGCTTTAGCAGTGGAAAGTGCAACAGAGTTTTGCTTTCTACTAGACCATGAAACCAAAGATTGTCCTATGAATTGACAAGTTCCTAAAGTGCTTTTTCTATCCACCTTGCATTCTGCAAAATCAAAGTAAGAAAATCTAATAATATCAAAGGAAGTGCTGTGCCTCAGATACCAAATCCCTAAGCTTTGGATCCCCTAAAGGTATCTAAAAATTCTCTTAACAGCAATTAGGTGTGATTCCTTGGGGTCAGCTTGAAACCTAACACAAAGGCAAACACTAAACATAATATCAGGTCGGCTAGTAGTCAGGTAAAGTAAGGATCCAATCATGCCTTTGTACTTCTTCTGATCAACAGACTTACCACTTGAGTCGTTATCCAACGGAACACTAGAAGTCATGGGAGTATTAATTGGCTTAGCTTTATCCATCTCATACTTCTTCAAAATGTCCTTAATGTGTTTTGTTTGATTTAGAAAGGTTCCATCACCCAATTGTTTTATGCTAACCCCCAAAAACTAGGATAACTCTTCCATCAAACTCATCTCAAACTCTCTACTCATTGTTTTAGAGAACTCATCACAAAGTTTTTTATTATAATATCCAAAAAGTATATCATCCACATAAATATGAACAATGAGCAAATCACATCCAACTTTCCTACGAAAAAGGGTGGTGTCTACGCTCCCCTTAACAAACTCCATTCCTAGTAAAAATGTGCTAAGCCTCCATACCAAGCTCTTGGTGACTGCTTTAACCCATACAAAGCCTTTTTTAATTTAAAAATATGATTTGGACATTGGGAGCTCTCAAAACCCAGGGGTACAAACACATCCTCTTTTATTTTCCCATTTAAAAAGGCACTCTTAACATCCATTTGAAAAAGCTTAAATCCTTTATAACAGTCAAAGGCTAAAAGCACTCTAATGGCTTCCAATCTAGCTACAGGGGAAAACATCTCCTCAAATTCTATCCCTACTATTTGGTTATACCCCTTAGCCACTAATCTTACTTTATTCCTAACCACTACTACATGATCGTTCCCCTTGTTCTTAAAGACCCACTTTGCTCCAACTACACTTTGTCCCTTAGGTCTTTCTACAAGCTCCCAAATATCATTCCTAACAAATTGATTCAACTCCTCTTGCATGGCTAAAATCCAAAACTCATCAGTAAGGGCTTGGTTTATGTTTGTGGGTTCAGTCGTTGAGATAAAGACAGAGTGGTTCACCTACTTCCTAAGTCCATGTCTAGTCCTAACTCCATCAGAAGGGTCTGCTAAGATCAAATCCTTTGGGTAACCTGTAGAGTATCCCCAATCTCTAGGGAAGGTGTGAGACGGTCCAACCATTTCCTCTAGATCTATATTTTCTACTGCTTGGGTGACATCTCCTACTCCTTCAATGTTTTGGTGACCATCTCCCTTCTCCAAATTTTCTACTCCAGTGGTAATCTCTCCAACATCATCATCATCCTCAACTCCAGGCTTTTTAGGATCAGACTCATCAAATACTACATGTGTAGTCTCTTCCACCATCAAAGTCCTCTTGTTAAAAACCCTAAATGGCTTTCCAACACTAGAAAATCCCTAGAACACTCCTTCATCTGATTTAGGATCAAATTTGCCCAAGTGAGACTTCCCATTGTTGTGAATAAAAACCTTACAACCAAAGACATGAAGGTGGGAAAGATTGGGTGTCATACCCTTAAGGATCTCATTGGGTGTCTTATCTAGTTTGGCTCTAACATTCACCCTATTCAACACATAACAAACTGTGTTAACCGCTTCAGCCCAAAAGTATTTTGGAAGCGAATACTCAATAAGCATGGCTCTAGCAGCTTCCACTAAGGTTCGGTTCTTCCTTTTAGCTACCCCATTCTGCTGAGGGGTCCAAGGAGCTGAGAAGTTGTCGCTAATCCCCTTGTCATCACAAAAATATCCAAATCTTTTATTCTCAAACTCTCTTTCATGGTCACTATGGATGGTCAAGATCTCACAACCTAGCTTTTTCTGAATCCAAGTAGAAAATGTTCTAAACTCATCAAAAGACTCATATTTATGTGAAAGCAATCTAGTCTAAGTGAATTTCGAGTAATGATCAACAATCACCAAACCATAGACTTTCCCTCCCAAGCTGACAGTGCTAATGGGGTCAAACAAATCCATGTGAAGGACTTCTAAAGGTCTAGAGGTGCTAATGTCCTTAGTGGGGTGAAAAGTGGTGTGGACTTGCTTTCCTAGTTTGCAGGCAACACAAAGGTGGTCTTTTGAAAACTTGAGTTTGGGGACACCTCTAACTAAGTCTTTTTGGGTCACTTTTTTAAGGGTTTTCATACTTGCATGACATAGTCTCCGGTGCCACAACCATGAATCATCAACAACAGTTTTTAAGCAAAATGATGCAGCACATTTAATATTATTTAAATCAAGCATGTACACGTTGTAGATCCTTTTCCCCTACAAAATAGTGTTGTTACTTAAACTTATAATGCATGAATTAGAAAAGAATTACAAGATGAAGCCTTTGTCACAGAGTTGAGTGATGTTGAGCGGGTTGTTCTTTAGTCCATATACAAGCAAAATATTTTCAATCATGAGGTTCTTAGTGTCTCCAAGAGTAACCTTGCCTCCAGTCGTGGACTCCTGCAAAATAAATTGATTGGCATCACCATTCATATGTTGAGAGCATCCGCTATCCAGGTACCACATACTTTCATGAGGCCTTTTGTGAGAGCCCACCTACAAAATTATCAAATTTCAGATATAGGAACCCAAACAGGTATGGGTCCCTTCTTATGAAAAGTAGGATGCAATGCATGTGTAGTATGCTGTAAATCATGCACCTTTGGTCTCCACACCCAATGTGTACTATGATGAACAGTGCAAGTGTGTGAGATGTGTCCTAGCATGCCACATGAAAAACATCTAACTCCTGGAAAAGGATTCCTTAAATGGCTTGAGTTATAATACCTCTTCCTAGGTTTTGGCTTTTGATTAAGTGTTGGTGTCATCATAGTTTTCTTAAATGCATCTAATTCATTATGAATTCTCAAGTTAGTACTTTTTAAGGCATCATTATCAATCCTCAAATTTTACTCCATCTCTTTAGAATTCTTAAAATTAGATTCAAGTAATGTGTGTGTGTGACTTTTAGTGACTCATGCTCTTCAATTAATTCACAATGCTTTTTGTTTAACTCATCAAATTCATCAAGTAGAGTCATGTGACTTGAATCAATCGTAGAATGCTCTTTGAGAATAACTTCATGCTCTTTTTGTAAATTCAAAAATTCCAATTTCAAGCTAGCATATGTTTTCTTAAGTTTCCTATATGATGCATGATTTTTTTCAGAAACATCAAGAAGTTGATCGAAGGAAAGTTCACATACCTCTTCTTGATCAAGATTATCATTTGCCATTATGCATAAATTTGTTGTCTCATCTTCTGGTTCAGTCTTTGATGATTTCGATGCAGAATCTATCCAAAATGCCTTTTGGAGCCTCTTTTTGTCTTTTCTAAACTTGGATTTCTCCTCACTCTTTTCCTTGCTTGTGTGTGTCTTAAGTGTAGAGCAATCTGCTTTCACGTGTCCTGACTTCTTGTATTCATAACAAACCACATCAGACAATCCTTTAGGATATTTAATATTTTTACCTTTTCTCCAACTTTGATGATGCTTATGTTTCTTCCTTAGAAAGTTTTTGAATTGCCTTATGATTAAGACAAAATCATCGCTTTCAGACCCGGAAGAGTCAGAGTCTGATTTGTGCGCTTTCAGTGTCACTGTTTTCTCTTTCTTTTTCTCACGTGCATCAAGATTTCCTTGATTCACCCCTTGCTCGTAAATAATGAGTGAGCCAAGTAAGTTATTAATTGAATAGGTGTTTAAATCCTTAGATTCAGTTATAGCAGTGATTTTAGCATCAAAAGAGGAAGGCAGGCATCTTAAGATTTTGTTTACTTTTTCATAGCTTAGAAGTTCTCTTCCTAAGGCAATCAAAGAAGTTACAATTTTAGTAAACCGTGTATACCTATAAGAAATTGATTCAGAAGGTTTCATACGAAAAAGTTTGTAGTCATGCAAGAGAATATTTAGACGAGATTGTTTCACTTCATTGTTTCCTTCATAAGTAATGCACAACTTATCCCAAATCTCTTTTCCAGTAGAGCAAGTAGAAATATGCATGTAATCCTCAGACTTTAAAGCACAGAAAAAATAGTTCAAACACTTGTGCATTTAATTGAGCTAAATCTCTTTCATCGGTAGTCCATTCAGTAAAAGCAACTTTAGTTTTAATTCCATTAATTTCATGATTAGGTGGAGAATATCCTTGTTTAATAAGCATCCACATGCGATAGTTAGTTGATTGTAAAAAAAGTAGACATGCAAGTTTTCCAAAAATCAAAAGGAAGGTTGTCAAACAAGGGAGGTCGTGTAATAGAATATCCTTCAGTTGTATTACAATTCCCAAAGTTAGCCATGGATCAAAATTCAAAAAGTTTTCAAACTTTATTTTTATGAATCCCGCTCTGATAACACTTAAAAATTCGTTAGGGATGTTAGGCCCTATGAACTAGTCCCGAGGCTAACCAAGAGGGGGGATGGGGGTTAATTGGTACTTGTTTTTTAAATTCTTTAAAACCAAAAATAAATGTCACAAACCAAAATCACCACTGAAAAAACAAGTGCGAAAATTAAAATTCGGAAGCAGTAAAAAAAACACAAGGGTTAATAATGGTTCAATCAACTTGACCTACGTCCACTCCCCGGAGGGGTCCTCCGAGTATTGCACTACCAACGTGACTTTCCTTTAGCCCCCACAGCGAGGCGGAGAAGCCCTTACAAAAGCACCTCCTTTTTGCCACACCCGGCAAGGAAGAGAACTCAACTCCTTTCGCTTCCTCCTGAAGAAGGCAGAGAAACTCGATCGATTACTGAAGCTTACCTCTCTCAACCCTTCCAAGGACAAGAGGCTCTAGGGAAGAAGAAGTGGAACAATTCTGGGAGAAACCCTTGTAAACTTCCTCACAAGCTCCCCCTCATAAGATCCTCTCTCTCTCTCTCCCGCTCTCTCTCTCTCCTTTAGATTTTCTCATGTCAAGACAATAGCCAAAGAAATTATAAAAATGTTGAATAAGAGCTCTTAAATAAAAGAGCTTCAAAGGAGCTCAATAATTGCAAGTTGCTGACTTTATCGTCCAGGACGATAATAATATCGTCCTGTACGATAAGTTCAAAACACAGACGTTCGGCCAAAACATTGCCCTGAAGATGATCTGGACAATTGAAAATTGGCTTGATCGTCTAGGCTGATCTCACAATCATCCCGACCGATTAGTTCAAATTAGAGGAAAATCGTCCAGAGCATTACCCTGAATTTGAGCTGGCCGATAATTATCGTCCAGGAGTAACTATGGGTTTTTGAATAGATCGTCCGGGCTGATCTTGCGATCATCCAGGATGATATGATCATATCAATCAACCTTAATTACTTCCTTGATACTTGGATCAATTTAGGTATAATTGTGTAATATCGTCCAGGCCAATATCACGATCGTTCTGGCCGATTGCCAAAATTATAGAATACCTAAATTGATCATGGCAGCTATTTCTTTATGTTTTGAGCATATCGTCCTATCCGATAAATGTATCATCCAGAACGATCAGTTAATTACGGCTGTCTTAACTAAGAAATCCTGATTAGAACTTCTATTTTGAACTCAATTGTCCAGGCTGATATAAATATCATTCGGGATGATGTGAGTAAAAATACAAATTCTAAATCTCTCAAGTGTGTATATGTAGGGTTACATAATATCAGTCACTTCAAACATTTACAATTGACTAAAGAAAGGGGAAAAAGAAAATTACAGACTGACTCAACCCTAATCTACCCAGTCTTGAGCTAATTCTGATTTTCGTGCTGATTCCAATTTTCGTCCGATCTTTGAGTCCTGAAAAGTCAGTAGATGAAAGGCAGTCGTATTGTTTGCTATCATTAAAACAAAAATTCATGAAACCAAATATGTAATAAAGAGGTCATGATCTGGGAATTCAAGTCTCACTGAGAGCTCCCAAGGTGAACCATTTACTGTTTGCTAACGACGTGTTGATATTTTCCCAAGCTACAAACCATTTGGCTGTCAAACTGAAAAGTATTGTGAAGGAATTCTATTCCTGGACAGGTTTGAAAGTTAATAACTCTAAATCTCAAAGTTTTTTTAGCAAGAGTATGAGCAGAGCTGTGGTTTCTCGAGTAAAGAAGGTTTTCAAATTTAAAACTATTAAAGAGCTGCAGTATTTAGGCATCAACATGATGACTAGGAGACCTCTAAAATATGATTTTCAATTTCTATAAAGTGATGCAAAAGCTGAAATCATGGGGAAGTAAAAATCTGTCCTTGGCGGGTAAGTTTACTCTTGCCAAGACTTCTCTTTTAACTCTTCCTAATTTTGTTTCTACACATACCTTGGTCCCAAAGAAGGTGTTACAAGAGGTTGATAAATGTTGTAGAAATTTTATTTGGCAAAAGAGGAATGGTAAGAGGGGTATGCATTACATTGGTTGGAATACTTTGTGCAAATCGAAAGCAAAAGGAGGTTTGAATTTTCATTCGGCGGCAAGTAGAGCCAGACCTCTTAAAGCACGACTGTCTTGGAGATTCCTTCAAAACTATGATTCTTGACTTTGTCAGGTTATTTCTGCCAAATATGGAAATAATATGTGGGAAGCTAAAAATATGCATGGAAGTTCAATTGCTTGGAAGATTTTAATTGAAGGTGCCCAATACTTAAAACTTTTATTAAGGTGGAACGTTGTTAATGGTAAAAATATAGATATTCTTAATGATACATGGCTGCTAGATAAATGCTTGAATGAATGTCCAATCATTGCAAAATGTTTGGAGTTAGAAGGATTAAAGCTCAATGATTTCATCAATGAGAATGGTGGCTGGAATCTCCAAAAGTTACAAGGCTTTTTCCAGAATGACCTTATCACTACCATCCTACAGATTCCGATCGATAAAAGTGCAAATGAGGATTATCTGGAAGAAATTTTTTATTTATGTGGCAGTTCTATTACTGCCCGTGCATCTGAGGCATACAACAAGTTTAGTAGTATTGGTGATGATAGGGTTTTTTTACTTGTTTAAAAAAATTGAGACTTCCAGCTCAGATTGAATTGTTTTGGTGGAGATTGAGTAAAGAAGCTATCCCAACAAATGAGTTCATAAAATATAGGAAACTTGAAGATGAGGAACTATGTGCTAGGGGATGTCAAGAAACTAAAAATCTAGAGCATATAGTTGTCCGTTGCATTCATCTGTAAGAGGTTCTTAGAATGATTCAAGAATGGGGGTTCTACATACCTATCTTTAATTCTCTGGCTGAAGGTTTATGTGAGATGAGAACTCTTTCTAGTTTTGTACTTAATATGGCCAATCTATACTGTACCACGATATACTTTAATTGGAGGAATAGAAATGAGGTTAATAAGGGAAAATATGCAAATTCTATTACAGTTACATCAGCTAATGTGCTGTCTTCAGCTTTTATATCTTCTAATCCAATCATAGATAGTTGGGGTTCTAATCTCTCTAGGGAGTTTCAAAACTTTTGGCACCCTCCACAGCTTGGTTGGATTAAGATCAATGTTGATGCAGCTCTACTAACTTCTTATAATGCTGGAATTGGTGGTTGCTTTCGTCACCTTAAAGGGAGATTATTGATTGCTTTTGGAGAAAGAAGAATGCATTGGGATATAGCTCATCTTGAATTGGATGCTGTGATGGCTATTAAAAGATTCATTTAATCGTGGATGCTTGAAAGTAAAGGGGTTATAATTGAAGGGGATAACATCAATGTTATCGCATTCATTCAACATTCTTTGAATAAGGCTAAATGACAATACTACAATCGGATGGAGGAAGATTTTATTTTCTTGGCCAATTTCAATATGGTAATTCTTCACCATATAAATAGAGATTGTAATAAGGTAGCCGATATGTGTGCTACTTTGGCTTTAGATAGCAACTTTTGTTTTGATAGCTCTTCTTTTGCTAATATTCCTCCTTCTCTTTATTCTTTACTAAAGAAGGAATGTGAGCCTCTACTTTTGCTTGTATCTAGTTCTTTCCATATTAATTGCTATTTGCATTCTTCAAAAAAAAAAGAGAGTAAATTATATCTGTTGGAAGCTATATGGGTCCGTAATCCTATGAGATTATACCTGTGATAGGGAATTTATAGGAGTTATAAGGGGCCATATTATTTTGAGATTTTGTCTGAGACAGGGATATGTGATATGTTCTGATGCAATAAGCACAAATAAAAAAGAGAATTATAAGGGGATAGAATCTTTTGAGATTCTATTTGGATATGAAAAATGTGATCTGAACTAATCTATGATATGAAATTCAATTTATTTATTTGTTATGTACTGTTATTTAAATTACAGAATAACTGCTATGCGTTTATTATATTTTCCAATTTTGCGATTCTCAGTTTAGTGATTTATTTAAATTCTATTTAACTCGTTTTAAATATTCAACAAAATATTTGATAAAAGAATATTTAAAAATTTAGATTGGTTTGTGTGACTTACTGAGCTGCTCTAGCTCACTATAATTTTACTTCTAGTTTTTAGGGTATGAGAAGGGGAAAGAGGTTGTGGACTAGCTGTTCAAGATTAGATCTGTGGTTATAGATATTTTACTATTTTGATTTTTATACAGTTATGGTTAGTTAAATTTTTTAGTTCTATAGCTCTTTCCTATAGCCATAAACTACAGTGTAGATATTTATTTTGATGAAATGAACAAAACTTGGTGAATGAGTTTATTTTCAATATTTTGATGATTTAGTATCTATATAGTTTGTGTTGCTTGTTGTAGCTCAACACGATTAGACTTATCCTAGTCGGGTTGGGTTGTGACAACAGAAGCTAAAAAGGGAAGCTTCTCTTTATCTTAAAGAAATTGTTAGAGATAATAATATTTTCTTTATTGATTTAGTTGAAACCAAGTTATCTATTATTGATAGGAGGGATGTTAATAGGAGTATTAGC
This sequence comes from Dendrobium catenatum, assembly GCF_001605985.2. Taxonomy (NCBI): domain Eukaryota; kingdom Viridiplantae; phylum Streptophyta; class Magnoliopsida; order Asparagales; family Orchidaceae; genus Dendrobium; species Dendrobium catenatum. The sequence goes on along the minus strand of NW_021319962.1, from coordinate 488,612 downwards.
GAGGATTGGGATTTTTTTCATCATCATGTTGATACTTTGGGTAATATTCTTGCTTTATAGAGATGGGATGAGGTAATAACCTCATTTATTTTTGATGTTTTGGAAAATTCTTCTCAATTTATTTTTGGTGTTATCCAAATTCCTAATAAGGGTAAATGGAAAGTTGCTAATATTTACTGGAATAAGGATTTCCATGTTAAGAGGAGGTTATGAGACGGTCTTGAAAAGTTTTCTTCAAATAACCTTTTATTAGGGGAGCATATTTTAATTGTATTCTTTCTGAGGAAGATGAGAGAGGTGGCAAGATAATCATTTTTTCTCAAGGGTCTCAAGAGATGAAATCATTTATGGTTAATAATGATTTGCATTATGTAGGTGTCATTGGACCAAGATATACTTGGTGCAAATATAAGGAATGAACCTCAAGAATTTTGGAAAGATTGGATAGGTGTTTACTCAATTCAGCAGCTTTATAGAGTGTGCCATTTGCCATGATTAGACACCTTGTAAGAGTTGTTTCTAATCATAATCCAAACAAATTAATGAAGTTACTCTTTGACAACACATGTTTATCAGATTTGAAGATGTTTGGACATCATATCCATCTACTTGGAAAAAAAATATGATTTTGGTAATGATGCTAAAATTCTTCAAAGAAAGATGAAAAGATATTTGAAATATCTTTATTCTTGAAGTAAGAACAAATTAAAGGATTTGAATACTATCAAAGATGATTTTAAAAATGATAATTTTGATTTGCAAATAGAGGAGAGCATTAATGGTCGAAGTAATCCAAAAAATTTGAAGCTTTTTTGCCGTAAAGTCCAAGAATGGAATGTGACATTTAGCTCTATTATGTGCATGGTGGAGCCAAAGAGCTAAGGTAAGGTGGATGGAGGAAGGAGATTCAAACTCTAAATTTTTCATGATTATGTTTTAGCGAAGAGGAATGGTAATTGGATAAAGACGTAAAAGATGGAAATAAAGCTTATGTAGAAGATCAAGAGGGAATTGAATTAGTTTTTCTAAAATTATTCAAACATAAATGGAAAAATAGTTATTGTAACTTGTTAGACAGGCATGATGTGTACAAAAAATAGCAAATTGAAGAGGCTAATTTTGGTATGCTGTATGAAGAATTTACTAGAGAAGATTTTGCTCAAGCATTTCAAAAATTGTGTCATAACATGTCACCCATCCTTGATGGAATAAAAATTTCTTTTCTTAAAATTTTAGGAAATATTGTAAAAGAAGATACTTGGAAAGCTATTGACAGTTTTTTAATAGTGGTAAAATGTATGCTGATTTGAAAGATACGTTAATTATTTTAATTCCAAAAATTAAAAATCAAATTAAGCCTTCTCTTTTCAGACAAATTAGTCTATGTGAAATGATTTATAAGGTAGATGCCATAATGATTCTTAATAGATTGAGATATTGTCTTCCTAAGATTATTATTGAAGAACAAGTTGCTTTTATATCTGGTAGATCTATGTCAGATAATAGTCACTTGGCTCAAGATATATTTAACATGTTTATATTTTCTAATGCTAAGAAAGGTCTAATGGCAGTCAAGATCGATATGGAACAAGCTTATGATAGCTTGGCTTTGGCCACTTTATTAAAAACTTTAAATTGGTTTGGATATCCTTTTAAGTTTTTAAATCTTATTAAGGAATGCATTGATATTGTTAGATACTCTATTCTAATTAATGGAAGGAAATCCAATTGGATTAAAGTAAAGAGTGGATTTAGATAAGGATATCCTTTATCAACATAATTGTTCATCATGTGCTCTCAATTACTATTAAATTCTATCCATAAAAGCTGTATAGAAATGGGTATAGAAATTATTCTACAACCTCGGAGAATCTCTCATTTATTACTTGTAGATGACTTTCTTTTATTTTTAAGTGAATCCCCAAAAGTTATTGATTTAATGAAGAATATCTTGACTAGTTTTTATAGTTGGACTGGTGAGAAAGTGAACAAGAGTAAGTCTCAGATTTTTTTTGGCAATTTAGTTAATATAAGAATATAGAAGAAGATTTCCAAAAAATTGGGATTTAAAGTTGTTAAAGAAATTCATTCTATGGTGCCTAAGGGTTTGTTAAATGATTTAGAAAAATTATGCAAAAATTTTATTTGGCATAAAGATAGAGGTAAGAAAGGCTTACATTATGTTGCTTGGGAAGAACTTTATAAACCTTAAGGCTTGGTGGATTAGGCCTTCATTCATCTATTAATAAAACTGGTCCTTTAAGATCGTTATTGATGTGGAGATTTACTCAAAATCCTTCATCTTTAGAAAACTGCAAATTTTCAACTAAATATTGAATTGATGTATGGAATGTAGAAATTAATAGGGTATCTTCTTCGACTTATTAAATTTTTATTGATGGAGCCAAATATTAAAGCCTATCATTAGATGTAAATTGTCTAATTGTAATAAAGTTTGTATTATAAATGATATTTGAGTTTTGGACATAAGTTTGAAGAGCTGGAAAATGTTTATTGCTTTTGAATTATTAAATGACAAACAAGTCCAACATTTTAATTCTCTAGATTGCAATTAGAATATCATCATCTAATTGTAAGAAAGTTTGTTTTTTTCATGATGATCTCGTTTCTTTAATATTGCATGTTCTTTTATATCCGGAATTGATTAAAAAATATTGGAACTTTTTTTGCAACATTTTGGAAGACCAATTTCATCAATTTGTAGTGAGAGAAGGTCTAGAAAGCAAAGTTTTCTTTCTTAAAATTCAAATTTTAACATTCCGCATTTTGTTGCATTTTTTTTTCCGTTGATGGGGATCGACACGGCGTTTGCTGTCGATCGTCGGATTCCTCTTGACGACAACATTCACATTCCTGTTCGTGAAGATGATTTGTCTAGAAAGCAAAGATCTGGTATTCTTAATATTAATGAGCCTTCAGAAGTGAAGCTGAAGAAATCTCCGATTGTTCCTGGTAAAGGTAAAGGAGTATTAATTCAATCTTCTGTGAAGGAATTCAAATCTCCAATTGGTTTAAAGAAGGATTTAGTAGACAATGGGGCATCGTCATCATCTGGTCTGAAGTTGTTTGTGAATAAATTCAATAATCCTTCAATCAAGTCAAATTTAGTTGAGAAAGGAATTTCTTTTTCTCAGAAGTTGATGGAAAGCTCATCAAATATTCGTAATAATGCTGAGGTATACAATGGCCTCACTGTTCCTGTTGATACTTGGCACAAGAAACCGAATATCAAAGTTTCTATCAAAGATAATGATTCCTTCTTATCAGAAGATGGTGAAGTAGTTATGTTGAATGAAGATTGTTTAAAAATTAATGTAGACAAATTAAAATTGTCTCTGGTAGTAAAGGTATTTGGAGGAAATTATCTGGTCTTTGAAGTTGCTAAAGAGCTTCGACATCAATGGAGCCAATTTGGGAAGTTCCATATAACTTCTCTTGGGCTTGGATGGTGTTTATGTTCCTTTTTTGATAAAGCTGCTGTTGAAAAAGTTTTGGAAGGTGGTCCATGGCATGTGAATGGCCATATTGTGGGCATAGACAAATGGTCCCCAATGTTTTCTCCTACCTCCTTAAAAGGCCTATCATCCCCAATATGGGTTAGATTTCCTCATCTGTCACTAATTTGTTGGGATGAAGAAAATGTGACTAAAATTTCCAGCAAAATCGAAGTTCCACTGTGGATTGATGGCAATATGTTCCAATGGAGCAAAAGGGAGTATGCTAGAATCTGCATTCGTATGCAACTGGATCATCAATTTCCTAAGGGAGTGTGGATAGAAGGATCCTTTGGACGCTTCTTTCAAAAGGTAGAATATGAAAGAGTATCCAATTTTTGTTTCAATTGTAGAAAAATTGGTCATCTTGAAGCCAATTGTAAAGATGGGATGTTATCAAACTGTGAAGGAACTCAAATCAAACTTACTAAATCTTTGGACAAGGAAGCTCAGAATTCTTCCAATCAGTCTCAATAAGAAGCAGGTTTAAATAAAGATTATGGGCCATGGATCCTAGTTCAAAATTTAAGGAGAAGGAGGAAGCCAACTATTATCAAGGAGAAGCCTTTTTTCAGAAATACTAAGAATGTTTATGTTCAAAAAACATTCTCTAAGCCATCTTTAAGCTATGTTACTGAAGAAGCCCCCAATGTATCTACTATTGCTACTGATGAAAATATAGAAGCTGATTTGGGTCCTGTTACTGAAGAAGCGGCAATGAATCCACTATTTCTACTAATGTAAATGAAGAATCTGATTTGGGTCCTGTTGCTGTGAAGAAAGTGAATGAAGTAATAACTCCTGTAGTTTTACCAGGAGTTAACAGTTGTAAGGAGATGACAAATTATATTTCTACTATTACTCCCGAGCCTAATGAAGATCAGAATAAATTCAGTTTACTAGAAGTTCTTACTCATGAAACAGAATCTTCCAAAGTGAATGAAGAAGTGGATTTTGAAGAAGGGGAAATTGTTAAAGTTTCTCCAAATGAAGACAAGATGGAAGAAGCTACGAGAAGTAAAGGTAAACTTATCAAAGAGCTCAATTCTTTGGGAAGAGACAACATTTTATCTCAAAAAAGGAAAGGAGAAGCTAATAAGAAGATTAAAAATGGGAGTAATCCCATTTTTAAATCAAAATGACGTCTCTATCATTTTGGAATTGTAGAGGGGCTAGGAAGGTTGAGGCCTCTCGATATCTAGGGGAATTCATCAAGGAGCTTTTTGTTTTTTTTGTTGGACTTGTTGAAACCAAAGTTCAATCTTTTGATAGGAAGGAAATCAACAAATTTATTGGTAGCAATTGGGATTTTTTTAATGTCCCTGCTGAAGGATTGTCTGGAGGAATCCTCATTTGTTGGAAATCCAACATTTGCTGTTTCAAAGTTGTTCATTTTTCTAGCCAAGTAGTTATTGGGTTATTAAAGATGCATAATGGTAGTGAATGGCTTATTGCCACCACTTATGGAAGCAAAGAAGTTTATAAAAGAAGACAACTATGGGAAGACCTTTAAAAATTTACTAATTCGAATATCCCATGCATTATTGGAGGTGACTTTAATTGCATACTCACACAAGAAGAAAAAAGAGGTGGAAAGAGATTTGTGTTTTCTCAAGGCCCTCAAGATATGCAAATGTTTATGAAGAAATGTGATTTCAATGACATTGGGATTATAGGTCCCAAATTTACTTGGGGTAATAATAAAAAAGGAGGAGCTCGCATCCTTGAGAGATTAGATTGATGTTTAATGAATTCAGCAGCTTTCAATATCATTCAAGTGGCAGCAGTTTGACATCTTGGAAGAGTTGCATCAGACCACGGTCCAATTGCCATCAGCATTTGTGGACCGGAATTTAAGAAGAACAAGAGACTGAAGTTTGAAGAAGTGTGCATCTCGTATCCAGCATCCAAAGGAATTGCATTAAATTCCTGGAGTAAACCTTCTGGTGGGGATGATGTCCAGAAATTGAATTGTAAATTCAAAAGAGTCCTTAAAGCTATCTTTTATTGGAGTAAAGCCAAGCACTCTAATCTAAACTCCTTGAAAAAAATTTGAAGAAAGATATTATATCTTTGCAAGAAGAGGAGGCAAATATAGGGAGTCTTTCAAATGACAAAATCTCTTTATTGAGATTCAACATTAAGGAATTGAACTCTACATTGGGAAGATTAAGCTCTTGGTGGAAGCAAAGAGCCAAAGTTAAGTGGTACAAAGAAAGTGATTCATATTCTGAATACTTTCATTCGGTTGCTTTAGCAAGGTATAACAACAATCTTATCAAACAAATAAAGAACACAGATGGCTCTCTTACAGAAGATCAAAGCTGCATTGAAGATATCCTGTCTAATTATTTCCATGAGAAATGAAAATTCAGAAATTGCTCTCTTAATGGCTGGCCTAGTTTCTCCAAAATCATTGATGAATATGACAAGGATCGGTTGATGGCAGACTTTTCTAAGGAAGAATTGGAGAATGTTATTTCTCACTTGGAGAGCAATATAGCACCTAGTATGGATGATCTTTACTACTCTTTTTTTAAATTCTATTGGCCTATTATCAAATCTGATGTTTGGAAAGCTGTTAGCCTTTTTTTCAAATCCAGTTTAATGTGTGATGAATGGAGGGAGACCATTGTGGTTCTTATTCCTAAAATCAAAAATCCTTTAACTCCTTCTAATTATAGATCTATTAGTCTTTGTAATTCTATCTATAAGATAGTGGCAAGGATGTTATTGAACAGGATCATCAATATTATTCCAAAGATTATTTTGATAATAAAGTAGCTTTCATCAAGGGAAGATCCATTTCAGAAAATATTTTGCTCACACAAGAAATTTTTCATAAATTTAGAATTTCTAAAGCTAAGAAAGGCTTGATGGCTATTAAAGTAGATATGGAGCAAGCTTATGATAGTATGGGTTGGAACACATTGAAGAAAGTTTTGGAGCTTTATGGTTTTCCAAGATCTTTTGCTAATCTCTTAACCCAATGTGTAGTGGACACAAAATATTCTATAAATGTGAATGGCAGGAATTCTAAATAGATTCAAGCGGAGTGTGGCTTTAGGCAGGGATGCCCTCTATCCCCTCATTTGTTTATCATGTGCTCTCAAATTCTTACTGAAGCTTTCAATAGAGATGGAGCTAAAATTGGTATAAAATTGAATCCGAATATAGAGAAAATTTCACATCTTCAATATGCTGATGACATCATAATTTTTTCTGAAGCAAACAGGAGAAATGTTAATAAAATCAAGAAGATCTTAAGAAATTACAGCAGTTGGACTGGGCAGAAGGTGAATAATCAGAAATCTTCTCTGATTTTCGGTAAAGCAGTTCACAAGAACAAATCTAGAATTCTGTCAAAACTGTTTGGATTCAAAGTTGTTGAAGAGATGAACTATCCTGGCATCAAAATGGCTATGAGAAGGCTTACTGCATCTGACTTCAGAGATGTTATAGAAAAAGCATATGATAAACTCAATGTTTGGGGCAATTTATCTCTTACTTTAGATGGTAAAATTCAGTTAATCAAAACAGCCCTTTTATCCATTCCAATTTTCGTTTCTACTCACTCTTTGTGCCAATGGGTGTTTTGAGAGAGCTTAACAAGCTTTGCAGGGATTTTCTCTGGATGAAACAGAACAAGAGTAAAGGAATTCATTATGTAGAATGGAAAAATCTTTGTAAGCATATTAAATTTGGAGAGCAGGGCATTATTTCCGTAGCTGATAAAATGAATTCTTGGAGAGCCAAATTTGCTTGGAATCTGATTTCTAAGCCATTATCTCTTCTTAATAGAATCATGATTGCAAAATATGGAAGAAGTTTCTGTTTTTCAGAAACAAGAGTTGGTAGTTCACCAACTTGGAAAATTATTAATTCTGGAGGCAAAACTCTTCAACAAATTACTAGATGGATAATCTTTAATGGTGATCTTATAAACACTACAAAGGATATCTAGATCCTTGATAAGTGTTTAGATAAATGGCCTACGTTTGTATCCAATCTTCAAGAAGAACAATTATGTTTGAAGTATTTTATTGAAGATGGAAATTGGAATATCAACAGATTGCATGAGGCTTTCGGTAATGAGCTTACAGAATTAATTTCTTTGGTTCCTTTGAACAGAGAAAATCAAGTTGATGAAATGGAAATTATGTACAAGTTTTCTGGGAAATCAATTGCTGCTTTGATTTCAGAACAAAGTTACTTATATGAGAAAGAAAATGCTAATTGGAGATGGCTTAAAAATTTAAAGTTGAAACCAAGAGTTAACATGTTTTGGTGGAAATTGATTCATAAGGCAATTCCAACAAACGATTTTTTAATGTATAGAAGGATTATTAATTTCAATGGATGCCCGAGAGGATGTGAAGATGTTGAAGATGCTAATCATCTAACTGTTAAATGCTCATTTATGAATAAGATCATTATCTTATTAAATAATTGGGGTTATGATATCCTGGTTCTATCCAATCTAGAAAATTGCTTTAATTGGCTTTCTAAAGCTTCTATCAGCAATCCTTTTTTAGCCAATGTCTATTGTTCTGATATTTTTTTCTCTTGGATGAGTAGAAACTAAAGGGTGCACGGATCGGATGAGGACAGTATATCGTCTATTGCAGCTAATGCAGTTAGTTTTGCTTCTTTATCATTTAGCCAAGATCTTAATTCGGTCAACTAGGTTTCTAATCAGCATTTGCTGTTTCAAAACACTTGGAAACCTCCTCCAACTGAATCGATCAAACTGAATGTGGATGCTTCTCTTAATAACAATTATTCTGCTGGAATTGGTGGAGTAATTAGAGACAGCAAAGGTAGATTTTTATTTGCCTTTGGGATAAAAAAAAATACACTGGGATATTTCAACTCTTGAATTGGAAGCTTTGTTGGCTATCAAGAAGATTACTCAAAAGTGGATGTATGAAGCAAGAGACATCATTATAGAAGGAGATAACTACAATGTTATGAAGCACATCCAAGACATTTTAAAAAATGGTCCATCTGTAAGTAATCGTCCTAATTTACTTTATTTCTTCTTTCTTAGAAGTTTCAATCAAGTCATTTTTCAATTTGTTAAGAGAGGTTGTAATAAGTTAGCCGATTATTGTGCTAACCATGATAGGTTGGGTGATTATACTTGGAATAACCTGATTATCAATAATGTTCCTCCTTCATTCTTTAAATTGGTGAAGGAAGAATATGATAATCTCAACCATGTTTTGATTGTTTCTTTTGTTTTCATTTCAATAATATTGCTTTATGCATCTTCTCAAAAAAAAAAAAAAAAATTCATCAATTTGTATGAAGCTTCATTGTTATTTGATTATGAAGATGTAGATGCTGATTTCACGAATTGGATCAGGAGACTAAAACTCAAACCAAAAGTTGAGATGTTTTGGTGGAGAATGAGTAAGAATTCTCTTCCTACTAACAATTTTCTTAAATATAGAAATCTTATCCAAGATAATTCTTGTGTTATATGGTGTCAAAAAGTTGAAAGTACTCTACATATTACTATCCAATGTAAATATTTAATAAATACTCTTGTCAAGCTTAAAGATTGGGTATGTTATATTACTATTTTTCATAATTTTACTGATTATATTAATGAGCTAAAGAGAATTACAAAATTTAACTTGAACTCTATCAGAATGTATTGTATAGTATTTTATTTTTCCTGGAAATGACAGAATGAAGTGAAGCATGGTATTCCTTCACCTCTAATTTCTATTATTGTTGTAAAATTTTTAACTACGTCCTTACAAAATATTTGAAATCATATTCTAGAAGACTGGGATGCTAATTTCCCTTTGGAGTTTTGCAAATTTTGGCATCCCCCACCACTAGATTGGATTAAAATTAATATTGATGTTTTGGTTATGAAATCTAATATTTTAGAAATTTGAGCAATAATTATATATCACAAGGAAGGTTTATTCTTGCTTTTGGAAATCAAATAATACATTGGGATATATCCTAATTAGAGGTGATGGCTATTTTTTTATTAGAGAACATCTTAAAAGATGGATATTTGAATACAAGAGTGTTATCATTGAGGGAGACAACATTAACATCATCAAGAAGCTTCAAGATTGAATGAAGAATTCAAAATGGAAGCTTGATAGATTTTGGAACGAAGATTGATTTTTCTTAAATAACTTTGATAATGTAATTTTTCATTACACTTCTAGAGATTGTATTAGAGTTGTTGATTTATGCAATAATTATGCTTTATGTAGTAGTTTTTTTTTTTTTTTGATAGTTTTATTCCAAATTACATTCCTACTTCTTTGTTTAGCTTGTTAAAGAAGGAATATGATAATTGTCTTTTACTTTAGTAGCTTGTAATAATCTTAAAGAACTTAATGTTTTACCTTGTCATCTCAAGTATGCCTTTTTGGTTAATAATTATATTCTTCTTGTAATCATTTCTACAAATTTAGAAGAACATAAAGAAAGTGAATTGAATAAGGTTTTAAATAAATTTAGAAGGGATTTTTGGTGGACTACTATTGACATTAAGGAGATTAGTTCCTCAATTTGCATGCATAGAACCTTAATGGAAGCTAATTCAATACCAAAAGCTAACCCCTAAAAATAAGGTTTAACCCTATCATGAAAGATGTTGTTAAGAACGAGATCCTCAAATGGCTAGAAGTTGGGTTTATATATCCTATTTTTGATAGTTCTTAGGTGAATCCTATTCATTGTATTCCTAAAAAAAGTGGATTGATTATTATAATGAATGAACATAATGAACTTATACCCATAAGAACTGTTATAGGTTGGAGGATTTTTATAGATTATAGGAAATTAAATAAAGTCACTAGAAAATATTATTTTTTCTTATCTTTTCTTGATCATATTAGATAGATTGGCATGACATTCATTTTACTATTTTTTAGGTGGATATTATGGATATAATCAAATTCCTATACCACTTGAGGACCAGGATAATACTACCTTCACTAGTCCTTATAGAACTTCTCATTTTTAGAAAAATGACTTTTGGACTTTGTAATGCTCGTGCTATTTTTTAAAGATATATGATGTCTATATTTCAAACTTAATTGAGCAGGGTATAAAAATTTTCATGGAGAACCTCTTTGTATTTGACACTTTCATTTGATTTTTATCTTGAGAATTTAACCTTTGTTTTAGAAAGATTTGCAAAAATAAATCTAGTGAGAAATTGAGAGAAATGTCAATTCATGGTAATTTAAGCCATTGTTTTAGGGCATAAAATCTCGAAGAAAGGATTGGAGGTAGACATTATAAAAATTCAGGTGATAGAAAAATTACCTCCCAATTCTGTTAAAGGCATTAAAATTTTCTTTGGTCATGCAGAATTTTATAGAAGATTTATTAAGGATTCCTCTAAAATTTCTAAATCTTTATGTCAATTATTGGAGAAGGATATTCTTTTATATTTAATTATGTATATCTTCAAGCCTTTAATACTTTAAAACAACGCTTAAATTCTATCCGAATAATTATTACTCCTAATTCGTCATTAGCTTTTATAGTTATGTGTGATACAAACGATGTTGTTGTAGATTTGGTTCTAGGACAAAAGTGATATAAGAAATTTTATGCCATTTTTCATGATAGCAAAACTTTAAATTCTGCACAATATAACTATACAACCACTAAAAAAGACTTGCTAGCTATTATTTTTTCTTTTGATAAATTTAGATAACTCTTTGTTGGCACCAAATTTCTTATGACAAAGAAAGATACTAAACTTTGATTGGTTAGGTGGATTATTTTGTTACAAAAATTTGATTTAGAAATTTTTTATAGAAAGGGTTTTAAAAATCAAATTGCTAATCTTCGTTCAAGACTATCCATTGAAAAGCATGCATCATATGAGGGTAAAATTAATGAAAATCCTGATGAGTAATTATTTGCTCTTCATTTAAAAAAACCAATTTTGTATGCTTACATTATTAATTTTATTATTAGTGGTATACTTCTTTATGATTTCTTGCAAATTTAGAAGAGAACATTTTTATATGATACCAAGTTTCATTTTGGGATGAATCTAATTTATTTAAATTATACAATGTTAAAATTATGTGGAGATGTGTTACCAAAAAAGAAATAGGGCCAATTATTAAAGAGTGCCATGATTCTCTTTATGGGGGTCATTTTATAATTTTTAGTACTGGTGCTAAAATAATTCAATTTGGATTGTTTTGTCCTACTCCATTCATGAATGTAAATGTATACATTTCGAAATATGACAAATGTGAAAGAGTAGTAATTATTTAAAAAAAAGAAATGCCTTTGAACTATATTTTGGAAATTAAAATATTCGATGTGTGAGGATTATATTTTATGGGACCTTTTGTGTCATCCCATGAAAATCAATATATCTTATTACTATAGATTATGTTTCAAAGTAGATCAAAGGTATGCCAACCTATAAAATTTATTCTCAAATTATGATCAAGTTTTTATGGAAAAGTAATTTTTATAGATTTGGAATGCCCAAAGTTTTAATCAGTGATGGAGAAAGTCATTTATGTAATAAAAAAAGAAACAATTTTAAAGAAATATGAGATTTATCATAAGATTGCTATTTATTATCATCCTCAAACTATTGGTCATGTTGAGATTAGTAACAGAGAGTTTAAATGAATCTTGAAAAAAAATGGTTGTTCTAATAAGAAAAATTGGGCAATTAAATTAGATGATGCATTATGGGCCTTGAAAGTCTGTTAGGGATGTTAGGCCCCTTATGAGCTAGCCCAAAGCTAACCAAGAGAGAGGTGAATTAGTATTTTTAGATTCTCTTTCAATCAAAACACAATCAAAATTAGATGATGTCCAAAAATAACTAATACCTAAATAGATATGGCGGCTGATTCTTTCTATTTTGAGCCTATCATCCCGGCCAATAAAAAATCATCTAGGATGATGTGACTTAAAGATGGCTGCCTTAACTTGGAATGCCCTAATTAGTATTTCTGTTTTTGAATCAATCGGCCAGGATAATTTATGGATCGTCTCAGATGATGTTATCAAAAATAGTAAACTCTAAGAAACTGTTAGAAATACTCCCAAGTGTGTGTGTGCAAGGTTGCTAAGTACAGGACCCACTCTATTTATAATGGACTCAAGAAAGGCAAAAATTAGAGACTAACTCAGACTTAATTTACCCAAACTTGAGCTGGCTTGAGTTGCACTCGATCTTATGGACCTGAAAATTTAGTAGGCAAAGCAGTCATAGAGAATTATGAGTGTTTGCTATCATAAAAATCTAATCCATAAAATCAGATCTATAACAATCTCCCCCTTTTAGTTGATGACAAACATTATAGGTTAGATTTCTAAAAATGAAAACATTTTCTTCTAATCTCCCCCTTACTAAAATAAAACTTTAAAAATAGGGAAAATCAAATATTTTTGTTGTTTTTAAATTTTTGAAAAAATTACAAATACAATAGTATGTTCTCCCCCTTTGACATTATCAAAAAAGAGAAGGGGCACAGAGAAAATCTAAAAAAAAAAAAGAGAAAGTTACCTCTTAATTTTAATCAAAAACTTAGTAAGGAATGCATTCATAATGCATAATCTAGTAAAGGTAAGAAATTCAGAAATTGTTAATCCAAGCTCAAGTTCTTTTAAAGGCTTAAAAATTTCTTAATCCAATATCTAAATCAAAGAAAAAATTAGGAAAAAGAAAAAATAATTTTTTTAAACTCCTTTTATAAAACATATCTAATAGAAGATTAATGCAAAATTGGTGACTGAAAAATCATGATTTTCAAGATCAAGTATTAAAATATCAAGGGTTTTCTTAGGCTTTAAGTAATACAGAAAAAGTTAGCATACTCTTTGTGGGCTCATTTTATGCCTCTTATCAGTTTTTTGGAGTACTTTGCGCATATTTTACTTTTTTATACACTTTGTGTATCTTTCTCAATTTAGCATCATTGCACATCTTTTGATTTGGCGTAATTGGACATTTTTTTAATCAAATATGCTACCTTTTTTGAAAATTTAAAAGCAAAAATAAATTTATTCTATTGACAAAATGAACTACTTGATTAAAAAAATTATAAGGTAGGTTCAACAATTTGCAAAAGATTCCTACGTGATAAAAAAATGTAGGGAGATGAAAAGTTCAGTGTCAAAATCTAATTAAAATATGATGAAGATTTTAAATAAAAAGTAGAATAATCTCTTTTAGGAAATAGAGATTGAGAGTCAAATTCATGAGTTTCCTTCCTTTGACTTTTTTTAGAGAAGTCAACCACAACTTTATATAAGAATTTAAGAAAAAATAGGAGGTTGACATTTCATTTTCATATTTATTATATTATTATTGTTATTATTATTTTTTAAAAGATGGTGATGTGTGTGTTTATCAGAGAAAACACTACATAAAAAAGTAAAGACAAAATTAAAAGTTTAATGAAAAAGAAAAAGAAAAGAAAGAAGAAAGGAATGAAAAAAGAATAAATAAAAAACAAAAAAAAACACAAAAACGAGCAAAACATGCAAACACAGAAAAATAAAGCACACAAACAATGGTTTAAACATCATCTTGCTCCTGGTTTGATGATTGAGAAGCTAGGTCTGCCCAAGAGATTTTTCCTTTTCATTATTTGCCATTTTTATGATTTTCTTACCTTTACCATTTTCTTTTTTTTTTAAACCTCGGAGGGGCTTATACGTTAATAATAAAAAACTTAAACAGAGTCAATATGGAGTTCATCCGCTCACTACTGCTCATAAGTGCTATAAAATAAGGCAAAGTAAAACCTACGAGCTAATGAACTCCCCAAAACAAAAAAGGAAAAGTACAAAGAGAAAAGCTACTGATGTTATAGACAAGCATCCAAAAAAGAAAGAGATGAAAGTAACAATGAAGCCCATTCTTTCTACAAAAATCCATAAGCTGCTCCAAACCATGATCCACCTGCAATAATAAGAAGTTGCAAGCCAAAAACCTACACCACCACCAACAATAAGTGAGATAATCACAAAGGTATAAATGATCAGTATGAAGGCAAGTAATGTAAAAACGGATGTGCCAAGTAAAGCCAAAATTGGAATTTGGACTTAGAGAGCTCATAAATAAATTGCAAAAAGTCTCATTTGGAACATCCACAAGCCACTTAATCCTACCTTCATAAACCCCCAAATCCACCCCAAATAACCCTATTCACTGATTACCCCAATGCTCATAATCACAACGGGCAACCAACAACAATGACCAACCATCCCAACTCAGCTACCTCCAACAAATAGTTGAAAAAGACAAAATGCATAAAAAACTAACCATAAGAAGCCTCCCAGAAAAGAAAATCAGCAAATATAACAACCTGCAGGCCGACTGGCACCAAACAACTATAGCAGCAATAACATAATTCCCAAGAACATCACCACAGTTCCCCCACCACTCCACCAATAGAAGGTTGAAGAGAAACAAAGGGTTGAACCATCGACGTATAAAATAATTAAATCATTGCTCAAGTCAAAATGTAAAATGAAATTAGCAATAACATTGGACACAAGAAAAAGGAAGCAAGGAAAATTTAAATCATGAACAACACCATAGCTCACACTGCCAAGCAGGCATAACCAAAAACACCCAACAATCCAGAGAAATGACTGGCATAAATAACACCTCCCAACAAACAAACCCAACAACCTGGTGGCAGCTAAAAATAATCTTCAACTATGAAATAACCAAGAAACCAAAATAGATGCATGATAAGGGCAGCAACAAATCCACCAACACCAGGTTAGAGGGGACGAAACCAACAGCCAAAACAAAAAAAATAACCCAACCGCACTGAAAATACTGGAACAGTAAAACCCCCACAGCCAAATCCAGAAACCAAACAAAGCCAGAGACCAACCAAACCAAACCAACAGGAACCAAACCACAAATTTAAGTGCAAACATAGGGAATACCATACGTTTCAAGATGAAGTAAACCCTTAAGAGGAGTTGGAATATTAGAAGGAATAAAATTAGAAAAACAATCAAGATTGAACCCATAATTAGACAGCCAAGAAGCTCAAGAATTACCAATCTTACTAACATGACAAAAAGAGTTATTTACAAATAATAAAAGCCTTTAAATTTTCCTAACAACAAAGAAGATGTTCTGGTTACAGCACGCCTCCTCTAAATCCTGAAAGGGAGAAATGTTAAAACTAGAGTTCACTTCAATAACCAGATTGATTAGGTTCAATGAAATGCAGAGTTGGATACCATAAAGGATGGCCAAACCAATAACATAATCAAAATTACCATTTTGAACAGGTCCCACAAAAGCAACAATCAAAAGACCATTACTATCACGGATTTGACCACCACAACCAATACCACAACCCTCAACATTAAGTTTAAAAACATTAGGAGGAGGCTTAATCTGATAAACCACCTTGAAAGCGTTAGGGGGCTTCATCCAACAAATCCCCAAAGAAGAGGTGATATGATAATAATTTTTAAAGCTTTTAACACTAATCAAGTTGACATTCAAAAGAGCCAAGATCTTGTCCTTGACCCATTGGATAACATTGACATGGCTCATACTAACCCCATTAAAAATAGAGTTGTTCCTCTCCAACCACAGGAACCAAAGAATAAGACACGGAATACTATTTCGAATGTGGCCTTTAGTATCAATAAACCAGGATTTACGTAACAAGTTAAGAGAGAGATGAGGATTAAAATAGTTTAATTGTAACAAATCATCAAAATACACCCAAGTTCTAACAACCACAGGCCAAGAAATAAAGACATGGTGCATATTTTCAATGTGAAAGCAACACTGACATTTTGAGGAAAAACTGAAACCTTTTTTAGTGAGATTGTCCTCCGTAGGGATGAATTTTTGAAGAATTCTCCACACAAACACAAAAACCGTAGAGGGTATGCTCGATGCCAGCTTTTAGTAAAAATATTGTCCACCGTGCCTTTACTTCTAAAAGAATGCCAAGCATTTTTATGATGAAAAGTCCCATCTTTAGAAAAATCACACAAAATAATATCTTTAGAAAAGTTATTTATAGGCAAGTTAACAATACAAGAAATAATGCAATTAGGAAGCAAGTTAGAAAGCTTCCCATAATCCCAAAAATTCTTATTGAAGAAGGAATTAACTTTAAGAGAAGCAGAAGAGGTAAAGTTCAACATAGAATCAATAGATTCCTTCCCAAGCCATTTATCCTGCCAGAAAAAATTGTTACCTTCTCCAAGCCCCCACGAGATATGTGGCTCCACTTGCCACTTG
Source organism: Dendrobium catenatum (assembly GCF_001605985.2). Taxonomy (NCBI): domain Eukaryota; kingdom Viridiplantae; phylum Streptophyta; class Magnoliopsida; order Asparagales; family Orchidaceae; genus Dendrobium; species Dendrobium catenatum. The sequence continues at coordinate 471,833 of NW_021319962.1, read as the reverse complement.
ATCTTATAAAGTCTTTTCCAAACTTTAGAATTCCCCGGCTTAGGAGAAATATTGGTCAGGTGGTTACCCACACAATACTTAGAAATCATAAAAGTAGCCCAAAGATTATCTTTAGAACATAAAGTATACCACAATTTAAAGAAGAAAGCCTTAGCAAGGTCAAAGAGATTCTTACAACCAAGCCTACCTTCATCCAACTCACCACAACAATTATCCCAAGAAGCCCATATAATTTTAGAAGAGGAGCGATTACCTTTCCAAAAGAACTTATTAATAATCTTATGGATTCTATTGCACACAGCTTGAGTAGGAAAAATATTCTGAAACATATAAACAAGTGACACATAAAAAACACTTTTAATTAAAGTAACCCTGCCACCAAAACTAAGAAAATTTTGATCCCATATAAGAATCTTATTCTGAACCGAAGAAATAAGATCATTGAACAAGAAAGTTTGTCTTCTACCTTTAAAAAAGGGAACACCAAGATACTTAATAAGTAAGTTACACTGAGAAAAGCCAGTAACATCTTGAATAGCAAGAATACAATCATTAGAAACCCTTTTAGAAGCAATATAACAACATTTGTTTATACTAAAAGTCAGATCACTAAACATTTCAAAAACATTAAGAAAATCCATAACTTTATGAATCCTATTAATAGAGGCATTAGTAAACACAATAAAATCATCAACAAAGCATAAGTGGGATAAAGGGAAACCTACCAAACTTCTAAAATAAAGGTCAGGGTTAAGCTCAAATAAATTAGAGAGACCCCTAGACAGAATTTCAGCCGCAATAATAAAAAGAGCAGGGGAAATCAGATCACCCTACCCTAAACCCTGAGAAGAATTAAAAAAATAATGATTCGAGCCATTCAGGATAATAGAAAAATACACATTCTCAATACAATTTTTGATTAGATTAATAAATGCATGGTTAAAGCCAAAAAGATTCAGCATAAAGTAAATGAAATGCCAACTAATATTGTCATACGCCTTGGCAATATCAAGTTTCAAAATAACATTACCCTCTCTAACCCTAACATCCAAATCTTGAGTTAATTCTTGAGCCCGAAGAATATTCTCCGTGATAGCCCTACCTTTCAAAAAGCCCATTTTCAAAGGTGAAATAACTTTAGGTAAAATTGAAGACAGATGATTTATAATAATTTTAGAGAGCAATTTGTTAAAAAAAGTACAAATACTAATAGGACAGAAATCATTCCATGTTTGAATAGAGTTACTTTTTTGAATGAGCACAAGTGAAGTACAAGTAAAAAATTTTGGAATAGGGTTACCAGCAAAAAGTCCAAAGTAGCAGAAGTAATATCATCAGAAATAATATGCCAACTTTTCTAAAAGAAAGAGTTGTAAAGCCATCTGGACCTGCCACAGAATCACTATTCATCCCAAACACAGTCTCTTTAATTTCCTCCAAAGAGGGAGGATTATAAAGGAGCTCATTATCATTACCAGAGATAAGGTTAGGGATGAAGGAGTGGACAGTAGCCTGGACAGGAATAAATTTTTTATTGAAATGATTCTTAAAGAAAAGTTCAGCTAAGTTAGCAATCTCAACCTTGTTATTAGAATAAGAAACATCCTCTCTTTGAATTTTGTCAATACTATTCTTGATCCTTTTTCTCTTAGTTAAAGCATTAAAATACTTAGTGTTACTATCACCTCAACAAAATGCTTAGCAGCAACTTTTTATTTCCAAAAAAACCTCTTCTTGAGCTTGAAAGTTAAACATATCAAGTTTAGACATGTTTAATAAAGAACAATTAACATCAGAAGGGTCATTTTGACATAAGTTTTTATTAAAAGCAACACATTGTTCATCTTGAAGAAAATTAGAAAAGATATTTTTGAAAACATTATGTTTCCACCTGTTCAGAGCTTGTTTCAACCTCTTATGCTTAAACCAAATCCTTTTCATACCAACAATAGAATTATCAGGGTGTAAGGGAGCATGCCAATTGTTCTTAACCGCCTCAAAAAAAGTATTATTAAGTAACCACATATTTTGAAATGTGAATTAAGAAGTAGCATTAATTTACCTACTATTGATGTTAATAAGCAATAGGAAATGATCAGGCAAAGTTTTACTGAGATGCTAAACATTAGTAAGAATAATAGCATTAATCCAAGAATCATTAAAAAGAACATGATCAAGCCTCTGCCATAAGTGACCCCAAGTGAATTTATTTCCAACAAAACCAATGACAACCAAATTACAATGCAAGATCATGTTATTAAAGTCTGACATAGAGCGATAAGAGGGGACCGAACCACCTAACCTTTTAGAAGGAGAGGAAATAGCATTAAAGTCACCTCCCACCATCCAAGGCAAGTTACAAACACTCTGAAAGTTCTTAAGCTGATCCCATAACAACTTCCTATTATAAAGAGAGGAAGCATTGTACACAAATGAAGCACAATAATGAAAATTAAAAGCCTCAATATTGTAATGCATAACTTGAATAAAGTCACCAAGAATATCAATTTTAATAGGATTTTTCCGAAGAATCCAAATTTTATTAGAAATATTTGAGATAGAATGATTAAACCTAAGAAAGTGAGAGGTACTAGTTAACCTAGACGTGGAGATAAGTGGCTCAAGAAAAACAATAATAGAAATATTATGGATACGACACAAATTTTTAACACGGATCATAGAGGATGGGCATCCAATGCCCCTAACATTCCAAATAATAATATTAAACATAAAAAAACAATTAATGGAAAGTATTTGAACGAGTATTCTGAGAAGTATTTCTAGTCAATTGTAAGGTAATATGCTTAGGCTTGCGCCCCCTTTTACTCTGAATTTTAATAAAACTAGTATCATTTTCATCAAAGGCAAAACATCTAGCTACAGTTAACATTTCCTCAGTATCAGTAAGAGTATCACTATTATAATTAGAAGTTGAATTAATCTTACCAACACTATGAAATTGAGGATCATCATCCTCAATAAATTTGCCATCCTCATCCCCTATTTCAGAACCCTTCTTAACATTCGCTTTAAACTTTGGTGAAGGTAATAGTTGATGGTTCATAGCAATAATTTCTCCCTCCTCTAAAATAGTATCATTCTTATTTCTATCACTGACAACCAATTGGATATCAACATTAGTAATTGTCTCAATATCCTTAACATTTAAAGCATTAGAAATCATAAAATCACTTGCATCAGTTATATTATGATTGATAATGCAAGAATAAGAAGGATCTACATTATGAACGACATTCACAACATTCCCCTCACATTCAGTGGAAATAACATTAAGTAAAACATTAGAATTATTAGGTAAATTAGCAACTCCCTGCTCTTGAGGAACAACAACAATAATTCCCCCATTACTGACCAGCTCAAGACCAACAAGGGGCTTTCAGATGGAGGTTTTTTAGTAGGAACAGTGTCAGCCAATTGATGCTAAGGGTTTTTATCTGGACGCAAGTGAGGATTTTTACGAAAACATTGATTCATAGTGTGTCCATGCATCTTACAAAAAGAACAAAAAATAGGTAAATTTTCAAAATCAACTTTCTAAAAATATCCTTTCACTTCAGAACCAATCCAAATCTTAGTTGGATGTTTCATAGAAACATCAAACTCAACCATAACCCTAGCAAAAGATGGACGAGACATATAAGTAGTCGCTTGATCAGTCTGTAAAGGATGGCAAAAAATGGAAGCCAAGCCAAATAAAATTTGATGATTAAAAAAATGTAAACGCAAATTAGGAAAAAGATCCAAATAGGGGCAATAGAAGATTCCTCCCTAACATCAAATTCCGGAGTCCATTTAAAAAGACGCATTTGACAAGCTTGAATATAGTAAGAACCCCTAGCAAACATCTGGCTATAGTCAAGATCATTGGCTAACTGAATAGCAATATGCCTTTGATCAAGTAAACCCACATGAAAAGAACCAAAAAGCTTAAGATTCATTAAAAAACTTCCGAATAGCATCAAGATTTGGCCTTCTTAACATAAACTTACCAACCAAGGTCAGAGTATAAGGGGAAGCAAGTTGATCAACAATCAAATCCTCAAATAGAAGAGACAGACATCTCTTAAAGGAATAATGAGCAAAATGCAGTTTCAGAGTAGACGAAGACACACCAGCAAGAGCCTCTTTAAAGGAATGAGTTTTCCGCTCAAAAGTTGAAGAGGCAAGGCAAGATGACGACGGGGTCGTCATCTTCCCACTCAAAAACCTAAAGAAAAACAGTCAAAATAGAACACGAAAGAGATCCAAAAGTGTAGAGTAAGCAAGTCAAACTGAAATTGCCAAGATATTCAAGCCAGGAGGGCCAAAATTGAACGCACGGGAGGAAGCACTTAATTGCCCATGAATCGCCTCCGAGTAGAGAGTAGAGAGATGTTAGGACATGATATTTTTGAGCTTTATCCTTTTGTTGTGTAGGAAGACTTCTCAAATTAAGGCACAAATTTTTCATATGTCCAGGTTTCCTACATCCAAAGCAAACAACATCAGAAGAATTATTAACATTCTTACCATTTTTATCTTTATTCCACTTTTGTTGATGCTTATGCTTTGGTGAGTTTTTTAATTTTCTTAACAAGTCATCGCTTTTATCACTAACTACGCACTTATCTCCATGTTTTCAGCGTTTAGCACTATCATCTCTCACGCATCCAAAAGTCTTTGACCCAAGCAATGAGTGAGCCAATCAAAATATCAATAGAATATTCATTCAAATTCTTTGATTCATAAATAGAAACAACTTTAGCATCAAACTTATTAAGTAGACAATGTAGAATTTTATTAACTTTTTCAAAGTTTGAAAACTCCTTTCCTAAAGCATGTAATGATGTAATAATTTGAATAAATCTAGTATACATATCAAAGATCATCTCATAAGGTTTCATGCAAAAAATTTTATAATCATGCATTAAAATATTTAACTTGGATTGCTTGATTTCACTAGTGCCTTCGTATATAGTGTGTAATTTATCCCAAATTTCCTTACCAGTAGTGCACGTGGAAACTAAAAAATCTTCAGAATTTAAAGCACATAAAAAATAGTTTAAGGTTTTGTATTGATTTATTCTTCCTTATTCCATTGATTAAAAGGAATATCAGTTTTAATTCCATCTAAAATATGAGATGGTACAAAATAACTAGTTAAAATTATTTGCTACATTCGAAAATCAATTGATTGTAAGAAAGTAGACATGCAAATTTTACAAAAATCAAAAGTCATAGTTTTAAATAAAGGTGGTCTAGTGATTGAATAACCTTCTGCAATATTACGTTTATAAAAATTATCCATGGATCGAAATTCAAAACTTTTCAAAAACTCATTTTTATGAATTCTCTCTTGGTTAGCCTTGGGCTAGTTCATAAGGGAAATTAAACGCGAAAATAATAAAGGAAAGAACACACCATATTTATAGTTGTTCAGTCAAACCTTGACCTACCTCCGAGTATAGCACTAAAATAAGTGTCTCTCCCTTAGGCCCCACAGCTAGGCAGAGAATCCCTTATGAAATCACTTCCACCTTCCCCGATGCGGCGGAATAGCCGGGTCCTTTTACACCAAAGAGATCTTCTTCCCAGAACTTCCCTCTAGATAAGCCTTAAATCTGATGGTACTAAGGTGCAAGCTTGCCGAAGAAACTTTGTGGAATCCCCCTCCACACTCCCTTGAAACCCCCTTCAAGGATCTTCTCCCTCTCTCAAACTCTACCCTTTCCTCTCTCCCTTTCAAGCTCTCTCTTCAAGTTTCCTCCAAAAGAACGAAGCATCAATGGCTGCCAAAGACACTTACTAAGTGCCTCATCAAAGCTTAAATAGAAGAGCTCAAAATGTGCTCATTAATTGTAACTTGCCGACTTTATCGTCTAGGATAATATTCCTATCGTCCTGTAATATTAGTTCAAAATAAGCTCAATCAATCAGGATGATTTGGGATGATCAGAAGAAATTTGTTCATATCATCTAGGATAATAAAATATCATCCGGGACGATCAGTACAAATCATGGAGTATCATCCTGAACATCACTCTGAAAAAGAGCTGTCCGATGTCCAATTGTTCAGCGTATCGTCCCGGCTAATCTTGCAATCATTCAGGCTGATTTGATCATGCAATCAAGTCATAGTTTCTTTCCTTAAATACCACATTAATTTAAGAAAAATTGTGCTGGATCTTCGTGGACGATACCCTGGATGATGCTCTGGATGATGTCCAACAATAACTAATTCCTAAATAGATATGATGGCTGATTCTTTCTATTTTGAGCCTATCATCTTGGCCAATAAAAAATTGTCCAGGACGATGTGACTTAAAGATAGATGCCTTAACTTGGGATGCCCTAATTAAGGCTATTTTTGAACCAATCGGCCAGGATGATTTATGGATCATCCCGGATGATGTTACCAAAAATAGTAAAGTCTAAGAAATGGTCAGAAATCCCCCCAAGTGTGTGTGTGCAAGGTTGCTAAGAGCAGGAACACTCTATTTAGAATGGATCAGGAAAGTAAAAAATTACAGACTGACTCATACTTAATCAACCCAAACTTGAGCTCGCTTGAGTTGTACTTGATCTTGTGTACATAAAACGTTAGCTGGCAAAAGTTGTCATAGAGAATCATGAGTGTTTGCTATCATCAAAATCTAATCCATAAAATTAGATCTGCAATAGGCCTATCAACTTACTTTTAAGACTCCTATTGATATGACTCATTATAAATTAATAAAAAAAAAAGACTTTCCACCTTCTCATAGAACTTGAGCATGAGGCATTTTGGAAATTAAGGTATTAAATTCTATTTTTTGATGGTATAAAAGAAAAGAGATTGATATAATTATGTGAGTTGGAAGAAATCAGAAATGAAGCATATGAAAATGCAAAGATTTATAAAAAAAAAAGTTAAAAAAAAGGCATGATAGTAATCTTCTTAAGAAATAATTCACTCATGGACAAGATGTTTACTTTTTAATTCTAGACTTAAGCATTTTCTAGGAAAATTAAAATCTAGATGGTATGGACCTTTCACTGTTGAAAATAACATTTCCTTGTAGAAATTCAGGATAAGAAAAATATGCATATTTTTAAAGTGAATGGTCAGAAATTATTGATACTTTATTTAGGTGAAGTTAATGATTGGTTCTAGAATATAATTGATTTGATTCAGCTTGAACCAAAATTATTGGTATAGTTTGGCTAATGACTATAAGCTTAGTGCTTGTGTTAGGCAACCCACTTGTGTTTTTAGTGAGCATATTGTGATGTTTTTTGGTAGTCCTTATAGAACTAGTAATCTTTATGTTGTAGTAGATAACTTTGTATCACATATTTAATTATTTTCTATCATTCATATGAATATATGTGTCAATTATTATTATTTGTTTCAGTCATTATTTACATTTTAATAAATTCCATATATGTTTACATTTTTATATTATCTTCCATTTATTTATGTGTATTTTGATAATCTAATTAATCATAATAAAATTAATAATTAAGAATTATATAAAATTAGGATAATAATAAAACCCTAAATTATAACTAAATGAATATTGCTTTATATTTCATCGATAAGAAAAGCCAATAATTGGCTAACCTATATCATTTAAGATATCGAGTTAACTTGAATTTATAAGTTATACCTTTATATATAAACCTTTAAAATAAATGATGAATAATTAAGGTTAAATAATATATATTGGTGATGGGGGTGGTGGAGTAACTAAAGGAATTGCAAAAATGTTTTAGGGCTCTATCAATCCCTACATAATGTTTAGGTTTCCTTTGAGATAACATTTATAAAAATCCCAATTAATATATACAAGTATATATGTTGAATCATGTAATATAGTGATTGTCGAAACTTGTTGAATTTAGAATAGGTTGTTAAACCTAAACTAATGTCCCGAGGCTAACCAAGAGCGGAGGGGGGGGGGATTTTAAAAATTAACCTTCTTGGATTTAAAAAGTAAGAAACTGATTAAAGATTAGTAGCAAGTTGAGTTTAAAATTTTAAAACAAATTTTCAACCATGAAAAAATATACTTATAGAAATTAAAAGCAGCAGAAATAAAAGACACAAAGGTTTATAGTGGTTTGGTCAAACACGATCTACATCCACTCCGTGAAGCCTCCCACTTTAGGTATTGCACTATTATAAAAGTGACTCTCATTTTGACAACACAGCAAGACAGAGAAGCCTTTACAAAACTCTCTTTCACCAATCCCCAGTGTGGCAGAGAACCATCATCCTTTCTTACTCTCCAAGTGTTGGCAGAGAACCATGGTCTATTCACACCCTGCAAGTGTAGGCAGAGAACCTTCGGCTGTTCACACTCTCCAATTGTAGGAAGAGAACATTCGTCCTTTCATGCCCTCCTAGTGTCGGTAGAGAACCAGATCCTCTTGAAAGATCTTCACACGAGCAATCTAGAAAGACAAGAGAAAGAGTGAGAAACACAAATCACATACAGAGCTCCTTACCCTTGAGTAACCTTGTGAACCCTTCACGCTCAACTAGGAAGAAATCTCTCTCAAATACTCTCTCACACTCTCTCCTTTAGTTGCCTTTTACAAATCACTAAGACCAAATAACAAAAAGATTAAGTGCCAGTTTTTAGTGGACCTTTTATAACAAAAAACGGTTTAGAAAACTAAAATTTTAAAATTTTACCGTCCACAATCATCTCATATGATCTTATTTTTGTACATATAAAAAATTCAAATATTATTGCGTACGAACTCATTGTGAATCGATACAAAATCATTTTATACCTGATCATCGTCCGGTACGAACTATGTTCATCTGATATGAATAGAAGAAATTTCAAAGTATGTATGTACGAACCATTAGAATGAAATGAAAAAAAAATAGAGCCCTTCGTCCCGGTACAATAAAAAAATATTGTCAGTATGAACTTCATTTGAGGAAGAACTAGAGCCCCTCATCCTGATCGACCAAAAAAATATCGTTCGTATGAACTTCTTTGGAGGTCGAACTAGAGGGCATTGTCTCGGTACGAATGAAAAATATCATCCCTATGAACTTCATTCGAGAATGAACTAGAGGGCATCATTTCGGTACGAATGAAAATATCATTCATACGAACTTCATTTGAGGACAAACCAGAGGGCGTCGTCCTAGTAAGAATGAAAAATATCATCCGTATGAACTTTTTTTGAGGACGAACTAAAGGGTATCGTCCTGTTACGAATGAAAAATATCATCCGTACGAACTTCATTTGAGGAAAAACTAGAGGGCATCATCCTAGTACAAAAAAATATCATTCATATGATCTTTACTTAGAAAAAATTTTGGTCATTTTTATTCGCTCCATTGCTCATTGGGGAAAATAACTAACCCTATCATCCCAAACGAGCTGGTTTTGTACTGTATGATCAGTTTAAAAATATGAATTTTAAAACTCTCCCTTGGTGTGTCTTTGCTAAGTTACTCAATTAAAATCACACTCTCTCAGACTCAATAAAATGAAAATACAGACTTCAATTTACAATACACCCTGAACTGATCTTATTTTGAAGTCTTCAACAATCCGGAGAATGACTTTCTTGAAATGTTAGTACACACAAGAGCAAAATAATTCTTCCAAAAATATTTTAGGAGAAATAATAATCAAAGCAATAATATTTGGAATCATCAAAAACATATAAGTTGCAAGAATATCAAACATGTAAAAACTAAATAGCAACTATCTCAACAATTTCCCCCTTTTTTATGTTGACAAAACCATTATTGTTTGAATAACCCTTAATCATAAATTTTTCCTTAACTCCCCCTAAATGAATAAGCATGTGAATATTAGGAAATATCTATTAAGAATAAATCAATCAATTTTTTTTCAAAGATTACAGAACACACAAAACACAAAACACAAACACGAGAAAAATATAACAAACATGAGAAAACAACTCTAACAAACACAAACAATGCAAACAAAATCATGAACAACAAATAATATTTCTCTCCCTTTTTAACAACATCAAAAAGAGAAGAAGAAAAAATAATAGAAATGTAAGAAGTCATATGAGAAGCCTTTGATAATTGATCATGAAAGAGATTAAGTTATGATTGCAATAACAAGATTAATGGTCATCAGAGGAAAACAAAGATTCATAACATTTAGATTAAGATATAACATAGACAAGATAAATATATCAAGGTCATGAAACATTCTAGACAATTAGATTAGGAGACTTATTGCAAAGGTGACGAAATGAAAATTAATTTAAGTCAATTTTCAATACAAAATATAATTGAACATTAGATTGATTTGAAATTGAAGATTAAATGATAGAGGAAAGAACATATACTTGTGGAAACATTGCGCATCTTTTTAATAGTTGTGGCACACTTTGTACATTTTTCTGTATTTGGGCTAATTTTGTGCCTCTTTTTAATTTGTGAACCATTGTGCACTTTTGATTTTTGTATATTTATATATTTATATTTTCTTAATTGATATTTCTAAAAATAATAATCTAAAAACTTAAACTTCTTTAAGTACAAAGATAGTTATATTGAAAAGAGAAATAATAGAATAATATGAGATCAAAATTGCAATAAGAATATTTAAAAATTTAGATGCCTAAAAAGAACATGAATTTGATAGTTTTGACTTAATCAAATTATAAATTAACTTATATTTATGAAAACTTAGATTTTTTAATGAAATTAATTATTATATTGCAGATCATATTATACCACTTTTTAGATTGATTAAGTCAGGATAATCATATAGGTTAACGAACATTGCTAATAGAGATCAAAATTAACTAAAATAAGTCAGCACATTTTTTATTGATATCAAGATAAAGATAAAACACTGAAGCTCAGATGATATCAATTCAAGTATAAAAGATCATCAAACATAAAAATAAAAAAAAAAGACAATCACAGAAACAATAGAAGTCATCACATCATATCACAAAACACTACAAAGACAATCACATAAGAAGCCCATCTATCTCTCTAAGGGTCCCTGATCTGGGGGAGGTGGATGGTTGAAGATATTAAAATAGCTATTCATCATAGCCATGTTGGTGTTGATCGAGTTGAACTTATCTCTTATCCAGCACATATCCTATTGGTGTTATGCGTTCTGCTGGTGTAGGTGAGTTTCAATTTGATCAAAGCGCTGATCAAAATGACTCTCAAGTCTATCAAAGTGCTAGACCATCTCCTGAAAGATTGGTCCTCGAGCAGGCACTGGTGCAGGTGCAGGATCAGGGGCTCCCCCTTCTCCCTCAAAATCTTTACTTCCATCACCTCTCCCGAAAATTGCTCAAAATAAAGCATCAGTAAAGTAGATAGGAGTTTTTAAATGAGGATCAGGATGAACTAGATTGCACTTCTTCTCAAGAATGTAGGTCACTGGGTGTCCTAAGGAAATATTTTTCTTTCCCTTATGAGAGACATGACCAATTTCAGAAAGCTCATAAATATAGTCAATAACTAGTTTGGCTTCATCTATAGGTTCACCTGTCATGGTAAGGTAAGTAATAGTGGAAATAAGAGGAGTAATGTTGATATGGTCACCAGCTTTAAGAATTATGGAGGTTCTAAGAACAAGCTGGATGATCCTAGCATTTTGAATTAAAGTGGATACCTTAAGCAAATGACACACTTCTCTAATCCCTTTAATCTTTTTGTTTATTTCAATCCAGTCATAATCAGAATCAGAGGTAAAAGTATAGGCTCTAATTCCTTGGGTACTTAAATTCAAAAATGCCCCCAAATCTTCCTTAGTAATTTTTACCTGCTTCTTTAAAACAGAAGATTTAATCCTAATTTGATCAATGCTAAAGGTCATATTGGCAAGAAAGTAGTGTAATGTGTCCTTGTTGTAGGAGTGATTAAGAGTCGGGATAAAATCCAATTGGGTGGAGGTGAAAAGTGGCATTACTTGAAAGATAATATTCTCTTGCAGAAGAACTCTAGAAGCTGTGATTTTGGCCGAAACAAACCTAAGAAATGATTCCTCATTAGTTTTGGACAGAAAGTTTTCTTCATCATTCCTAGAAGATGGACCCTTAGTCTGTCTACCCCTCTTGTTGGAACTTGCCATTGCAAGGATTTAAAGATGAGTAGGATTTGAAAGGCTATTGAGGTGAAAGAGATTTGAGTTCTAAAGCCCTTCTATTTAGAAAAACGATCTTTCGTATGTACAAAAAGAGGTTTGTACTGTACGATGCTTGTGTTTATACATACAAAATAAAAATTCGTATGTACAAATGAATGCATTCAAAACAACATGACTTTTCATAATCACAAAAGTTACGAGGCATCCTTTTGTATAGACTTTTGACCATACAATCATACAGACGAATAGGTGTTTGTCAAAGATGATTAGTTATTTAAGATCATTTTAATGATGATTTGAATCGTCCCCCCATATATAATGCCACATGTTCGTATGTACGAACTTCAGGTTTGTACGTATGATTAGAAATAATAATTGCTTCTACTGTATAACCGTCTACATGCGTACATATGAATGAATACATATCATACAGACTATTTGGGGATCATACAAATGAACTATATTAAAAACAAAATTGATATGTAATCTGTCCTACCCAACGATCAATATGCTACAAAATTCGTACAGTACAAAATGAATTTCGTACTGTATGAATAGAACACTTAGAAAAATTTGAACTATTGATCAAAAATAGGAAATCTGATGTAAAAATAATTTAAAAACAAACATAACACAAAAATACTAAAATAAACACAAAAATGCACCTAAAATAAAAAAAAAAAATACAAAAAACACACATATCAAGTTTACAGAAAATTTTTAATTAAGCATTCTGGTAAATCACACCAAGCCTTGTTCTTAATGTACTGAAAGTAATAAAGGCTAGTGGTTTAGGAAGAATGTCTGCAAGTTGATTTTCAATTGAAACATGATTCAGTTCAATTTCTTTTTTGGATACATGATCCCTTATGATATGATGCCTTATGTCTATATGTTTGGTTCTAGAATGTAGAATAGGATTTTTTGAAATGCAAATAAAACTAGTATTATCAAAATAATTTGGAATTGTGCCTATTATAAATCTTAAATAAAAAAACTTTTATTTCAACCAAAGAACTTGTGCTACACAACTTCCAAAGGCAATATATTCATCTTCAACAATAGATAGGGCTATAATATTTTGTTTTCTACTGGACCAAGAAATTAAAGAATTTCTAATAAATTGATATGTTCTCGATGTATTCTTTCTATCAACCCTACAACCTGCAAATTCTGAATCTGAATATCCAATTATTTTAAATAAAGAGCAGAACTTAGGATACAAAATTCTTAAGTTCTGAATTCCCAAGAGATACCTCAAAATCCTTTTTACTGCTATCAAATATGATTCTTTTAGATCTGATTAAAATCTAGCACACAAATAAATACTAAACATAATATCAAGTCTACTAAGAGTCAAGTAAAGAAAAAATCCAATAATCCCTATAAATTTTTTTTGATCAATAGATTTTCCCTTTGGATCCTTATCTAGTTGAACTAAGGAAGCCATAAGTGTACTAACAGGTTTAGCATTATCTATTTCATACTTTTTAAGGATGTCCTTAACAAACTTTGACTGACTAAGAAATATTACTTCATTAATTTACTTGATGCTAAAGCCTAGAAAGTAACTTAGATCTCCCATTAGACTCATCTCAAATTAACTACTCATTATTTTAGAAAAATCATCACAAAGATTTTTGTTTATAGATCCAAAGATGATATCATCAACATAAATTTGTACAATGAGTTTATCCTCTCCAAATTTCTTCAAAAAGAGAGTTGTGTCCACACTTTCTTTTTCATACCAAGTCCTAGGTGCCTATTTCAATCCATACAATGCCTTTCTCAATTTATAAACATGATTTGGGTATTTTGAATTTTTGAAACCTAGAGGTTGTTTAACATAAACATTCTCTTGAATCACCCTATTTAAAAATGTAATTTTAACATCCATTTGATATAATTTAAATCCTCTAAAATAGGCAAACGCTAAATAACCCTAATTGCTTCTAGTCTTATTACAAAGGTAAAAGTCTCCTTAAAATCAGTCCATTCAATCTGATTATACTTTTTAGCCACCTATCTAGCCTTATTTCTAATAATAACTCCTGAGTCATTCATTTTGTTCTTAAATATCCACTTAGTCCCAACTACACTTTGATCCTTTGACCTTGTACTTAATTCCCAAACTTCATTTCTTATAAATTGATTTAATTATTCTTGCATTATCAAAATCAGAAATTTATCCAAAAGTGCTTGATCTATATTTGTGGGTTCTATCAAATAAATAAAGGATAAATGATTGACTTCTTTGCTTAATCCATACCTAGTCCTAACACCCTAACTAGGTTCATCTAAAATCAATTTCTTAGGGAATTTTTTAGATAATTTCAAATCTCTGGGCAACAGGTTTTCTATCTCATGCTTTTCATCTAAAGCAATCTTTTTAATCTTTTGGGAGTTATTTTCTATCTCATCCTCTTCCAATTTTGGCTCTTCTAAAATTTGAGATTCATCAAATACAGCAAGTATGATCTCCTCAACTATAAAAGTTCTTTTTTTGAATACTCTATAAGATTTTCTAACATTAGAGTATCCAAGAAAAAATCCTTCACCTCATTTTGGATGAAATTTTCCTATGGTAGATTTTCCATTATTGTGATGAACACCTTCCATCCAAAAACATACAAATGTGACAAATTAGGTGTTCTCCCCTTAAGTAGCTCATAAGGTGTTTTATTCAAATTCGATATTATATACACCCTATTCAGAACATAACATATTATGCTAACCACTTTAGCCCAAAAATATTTAGGATGTGAATTTTCAGCCAACATGGTTTGAGTGGCTTCTATTAATATTCTGTTCTTCCTTTCGACTATCTCTTTATGTTGCAGGGTTCTAGGTGCAAAAAAATTGTGATCAATTCCTTTCTACTTACAAAAATCCTCAAATTTTTTATTTTCAAATTCACCGCTATGATAACTTTGAATCGTTAAAATCTCACATCCTAGTTTTTTGTGAATCCAAGTCAAAAAATCTTTAAACTCCTCAAATGATTTACTCTTATGAAATAAAAATTTAACCCAGTGAATCTTGAAAAATCATATACTATCACAAATCCATATACCTTACTTCCTAGACTCACTGTTCCAACCGATCTAAAGGTTCATGAGTTCTAAGATCCTTATTAGACTTAAAAGAGGACATCACCTATTTTCCTAACTTACACCCATCGCAAAAGTGTTCCTTAGTAAATTCTAGTTTTGGTATACCTCTAACCAAATCTTTTTGGGTAATTTTTGTAAGGTTTTTCATGCTAGAGTGACAAAGTCTCCTATGTCATATCCATGACTCATTAGAAATAGTTTAAAAAAAAAAAAGCATTAGGAATTTAAATACACTTCAAATCTAACATATAATTATTATTTACCCTTTTTGCATGCAAAACATCATTTATATTTTGGCTTTATATACAGCTAGTATGAAAAAATTTAATATTGTATCCTTTATCATATAGCTAACTAAGACTCAACAGATTATGCTTTAAGCCTTATACAATCAGTATGTTTTCAATGAAAAAGTTTTGTAAGTTTTTAATCATACCTAATCCAACTAACTTACTTGTGGTGTTATCTCCAAGTGTAACCATGTCTCTACTTCTAGCTTTTAGCGATATAAATTGCTTGATATCTCAAGTCATGCTTTGAGCAACCGCTGTATAGGTACCATATGGTCTCACAAAGCCTTATATTTAAGTGTGCCTGAAAAATCATCAAATTTTGGGGGAATCTTATTTTCCTCGAGAGCTTGCACTTTCAATTTAAAAAATGTATTCATATCTTTTAAAATATTCTTGCTATAATTCAAATGATATTTTTCACTCTCTGATTCATCCTTAAAATCTTTAAATTATTTTTTCCAATTTAACATAGGATGAATTTAATATCTCATTTTTCTTATTCAAAAAATTGAACTCTTCAAGTAAGCTCTTGTGGTTGTTATCTATAAATGCATGATATTTCTTAAGGATTTCATATTCTCTTTGTAATTCTTATAACTCTAACTTAAGACTAGCATGCATTTTCTTTAAATTTCTATATGCATCATGTATTCTCTTACAAACTTCTAAAAGTTTACCATATGTTAAATCACATACCACTTCTACATCTGACGAATCAAAATTATTGGCCATCAAGCCAAAGTTGGTGACTTCATCCTCCTTTTCAGTTTCTAACGAGTCTAAAGCTAAGTCGCCCAATAAGCTCTTTTGAATCTCTTCTTGCCCTTCTTCTCTTTTTGTTTCTCCTCTGCCTTTTCCTTTCTAGGAGTGGCCTTATGATTTGGGCATTCTAACTTTATGTGTCCAGGTTTACTACACTTGTAGAAAATCACATCATTAGAAATCTTAAAATTCCTTTTAAACTTTCCTATGTTCCATTGTTGGCATCTCTTCTGCTTCCTCTTTATAAAGCTCCTAAATTGCCTAGTCATTAAGGCAAAGTCATTCTTATCCTCAAGTTGTGATAGATCACTCTCTGACTCCTTCACTTTTAGTGATATGTTCTTTTCCTTCCGTGTTTCTCCTGCATTAATCTTTATTTAACTCACTCCTTGCTCATAAGCAATTAGTGATCCAAGAAGATTATGAATAGAGTAAACATTTAAGTTTTTAGACTCTATGATTACAGTTATTTTAGCGTCATATGCAGTAAGAATATAATGAAGTATCTTATTAACCATTTAAGCATTCATTAATATCCTACCCAATGCATGTAAAGAAGTGACTATTTGTATGAATCTTTTAGACATGTCAGAAATAGATTCATTGAATTTTATGCAAAATAGTTCATAGTCATGTAACAAGATATTAAGTCTAGATTGCTTAACTTTGTTAGTTCCTTCATAAGTTATACAAAGTCTATCCCATATATCCTTTCTGCTTTTGCAAGTGGAAACCTGCATGTAGTCTTCTAACTTAAGTGTATAAAAGAATCTGTTTAAATATTTAGCATTGAGTTGTGCTAAGTCATGTTATTCTACAGTCCATTATGTAAAGGGAATTTCAACTCTAATGCCATCAAATAGTCTAGTTGGTTTTGTATACCCTTCTTGTACTAAGATCCGCATACGATAATTAAGTGACTGTTAAAAAGTAAACATGTGAGTTTTCAAAAATCATAAGGAATTTTATCAAACAAAGGAGGTCTAGTGATTCAATACCCTTCAGGTATGTTATGGTTTCCAAAAGGAACCATTCTCATCAATAAAAAAGTAGTTTAAACTTATGATTTTGAAACATAGATCTGATACCACTTGTTATAACTTATTGAATCTAGAATAGGTTGTTAAACCTAAACTAATGTCTCGAGGCTGACCAAGAGGGGGGTGAATTGGTAATTTTAAAAATTAACCTTCTTGGATTTAAAAAGTATGAATCTGATTAAAGATTGATAGCAAGTTGAGTTTAAAATTTTAAAATATTTTTTAAACCACAGAAAAATAAACTTGCAAAAATTAAAAGCAGCAGAAATAAAAAGACACAAAGGTTTATAGTGGTTTGGTCAAACACGACCGACATCTACTCCCTGAAGCCTCCCAATTCATGTATTGCACTATTACCAAATTGACTCTCCTTTTGCCCCCACAGCAAGGCAGAAAAGCCTTTACAAAACTCTCTTCCACCAATCTCCGATGCGGTAGAGAACTGTCATCCTTTCACACCCTTTAAGTGGAGGTAGAGAACCTTCATCTATTCACAATCTCTAAGTGTAGGCAAAGAACCTTCATCCTTTCACATGCTCTAAGTGTAGGCAGAGAACCTTCGGATGTTCACACTCTCCAAGTGTAGGTAGAGAACCTTCATCCTTTCACACCCTCCAAGTGTCGGCAGAGAATCAAATCCCTTTAAAAGATATTCACACGAGCAATCTAGAGAGATAAGAGAAAGAGTGAAGAAATATAAATCACATACAGAGATCATTACCCTTAAGTAACCTTGTTTAACGATCAATTAGGAAGAAATCTCTCTCAAACACTCTTTCTCACTCTCTCCTTCAATTTCCCTTCTACAAATCATGAAGACCAAATGAAAAAAGATTAAGTGATAGTTTTTAGTTGAACTTTAATAGAAAAGACACAAAAAAACGTCTAGAAAACTAAACTTTTCAAATTTGACCATCCACGATCGTCCCGTATGGTCGTATTTTTGTACATACTAATAGTTAAAATACTGTTAAGTACAAACTTAGGATAAAATGAATAAAAAAATGGAGCCCATCATCCCAGTATGATAAAAAAATATTATCCGTATGAACTTCATTAGAGGACAAACCAGAGGGCATCATCCCAGTACGAAAGAAAAATATCGTCCATATAAGATTCTTTCGAGAACGAAATAGAGGGCATCATTCCAGTATGAATGAAAAATATTGCCCATACAAACTTTGTTCGAGGATGAAGCAGAGGGCATCATTCCGGTATGAATAAAAAATATTATCCTTACAAACTTTGTTCAAGGACAAACCAGAGGAATCATTCCGATACGAACAAAAAATATCATCTGTATAAACTTCATTCAGGCACAAACTAAAGGGCATCATCTTAGTATGAACAAAAAATATCATACATATGATCTTTATTTAGAAAATTTGGGGTCATTTCTGTTCACTCCATTGCTCGTTGGGGAAAATAGCTAACCTTATCATCCCATATAAACTGGTTTCATACTGTACGGTCAAATTAAAAAAATGAATTATAAAACTCTCTCCTAGCGTGTCTGTGCTCAGTTACTCAATTACAGTCTCAATAAAATGAAAAATACAGACTTCAATTTATAATACACCCTGAACTGATTTTGATTTGAAGTCTTCAATAACCTGGAGTATGATTTTTCTAAAATGTTAGTACACACATGAGTAAAACAATTCTTCAAAAAATATGTTAGGAGAAATAATAATTGAAGCAATAATATTTGGAATCATCAAAAACATACAATTGCAAGAATATCAAACATGCAAAAACTAAATAATAAAGGGCTACTATCTCAATAGTGATAAAGTAGCTAATTGATCCCTCAAGGAAAAAAGTTTACTTTCAAATACTAGTATTTTCTACTATAATTATAATAATCATCCTACACAATAAAAATATATTTTGGCGAAGATTCTATCACTTAGTTTAAAATCAATAAAAATTTTAAATGAAATAATATTTTGGTAAAATGTTTTGGATTGATAGAATGTAAATATAATATGTTTACTAATGATTCTCTTTTATATTGATACTAATTAGTGCATATGCATCACCAACCACCTAGTCAAGCATGGAGAGACAAAGGGCAAATTAAACCGTTCCAATCTCATTACCACTATAAAATTCTATATTATGTCACCCTATGAAAATCTTAGAAGCATAAGTAAAGCATGGACTATTAAAATCCCTTCGTTATAATTTAGCTCTATAAACTTGGTATATATCATTCACTATACCTATGCTTGCATCATACCAATCTATTATATATGCTTGTGTCTGCTTTCCTATTCTTAGGCTCCATATGACATCTAAAATTAACTATACATATGGCAACTATATGCATTAAATAAAGACCCAGTATATTGAAAATATAATTAAATAATTATATTGCACCACATTCCCTTTATACCATTATTCTAAAATTAGATATTTTAGCCAGTGAATTGCATAATAAGTGAAGCAATCTTATTAAAAGAAAGAAATTAAAAAGAAAAGATACCACTACATGCATTCAATTATCTCCTCTATACTCCTCCTTGAACTTACAAAATTACTTTTACAAACAACCCAACACTTTTATGAAGTGGATCTAGTTCTCCCTAAATTCCCTTATTTGTCACTCCTAAAGAAATTATAGAGATGCACTGTGAAGAATTCAATTAACTAAGTCACTAAACTCTCTTACTAACATTACAAATAAATTACTTGTATGAAAAATATAGAAAATAGAATTTGGTACTGCGATGCTCGAGACGCCGTGTCACACATAAAATTTATAAATGTTGTAGCACTGAAGGATTTCCTCCAATGTAGTTCTTATTGAGATGGACCCATTGTTGAGTGAATAGACATGTCACTTCACGAATTGATCGTTCCCTAAATAGTTACAACTACAGCAGTGCAATGTACTAATGGTTGAGAACTGTGGCATCCATGTTGCACTCCCTTAGCTTGGTAGTGCTAGAAATTAGAGCAATGATGTTGTGTAGACAAAAACTGGGCTTTGTAATGCCAACTCCTCCGACAATATGGAGCTATTAAATAAAGATGGGGTGCTACCATGTCCATATTGGGTGCTCCATTAGTGTCAATGATGGCATCACGGTGGAGTAGTGTCCGACGCCTTAGTGTTCTACCATATTTGAAATTTTTTCTTATTTTTTATATTTTCTTGCAAAACCCTAACTAAAAGAAAATAGTTTCACTAGCATTTTAACATATAAAACATAATGTTATTTATACTCATTAATGGGTGATTAAAATTTAAAATCATGAGCAAACCAAATTTGGAATTAATGAACCTATTAAATTCTTATATTAAACTCGTTAAGATTGTAAGAAGATTTTAAATTAAGCTAGTATTCACAATAAATAACTATGTTCTTATAAAAATAAAAAAGAAAATGATGTTTAAAAGACTTTTATGAAGAAAGATAAAAGTAAATGAAAAATAGTACATTAAAAATTAGTATTAATTAAAAGTTTAGAATATTAGTATAATCTTATACTTAAATTCACAAAAGATATACTGCACGAGTTTGAAGGCGTGAAGAGAGAGAAGCTCCACAATTTGAGGAAGGATTTGGAAGGAGATTTTTGGCTACATCCTTTGTAAATGAAGGATGGTGGTCGGTCATCTTTGGATGACCGGAATACTAATACCCTTAGATCTACAACGCATCCAACTTTGTTGGATACAAAAGGTAGTTTTTCATTCAATTGCAGCTTTTCTAGTTTTTTTAACTCTCCTCTATTTATTAGAGAGGGAGGTTTGGCTTCAAAGAAAAAATCTTTGGTGAAAAGTGGTAAAGGAAAAGAAGTATTGAATTCTTTGAAAAATAAGTCTTGTTCATCCTTGCCGGTTTTGATCCCTAGAGCAAATGATTTTGAGGCTTCCACCTCTGGTGGCATTGATCATAATTTGAATAATTCTAATATGTGGATTAGAAAACCCAATGTTCATGTGGTTAAACTTGACTTGGAAAAAGAAAAATCCAATGTTCATGTTCTAAGAAATTCTTTGGTAGTGAAGATCCTTTGCAAAAACTTGCCCTTCTCAAGTTGTGCTTTTGAATTAAGGAGGAAATGGGCTAAATTTGCAGGATTTCATATTACTTCTCTTGTATTAGATTGGTTCCTGTGCTCTTTTCAATCTCAGAAAGCAATGGAGGAAGTTCTCAATGGAGGTCCTTAGTATGTGGGAGGTTTTATCATTGGACTAGGTAAATGGACTCCCAATTTTTCTCCTTATTCCTTGGATGGAATTTCTTCTCCCATATAGGTTCATCTTCCTCACTTGCCATTACATTGCTGGGATGAAACCAACATTACAAGAATTATTTCTAGTATAGGGACTCCTTTATTATTGGATGGCATTATATTTAGATGGGGGAGAAGGGAATTCGCTAGAGCATGTGTTTGTGTAAAATTGAACTTGAAACTCCCTTGTGGTATTTGGGTTGAAGGTATTCCTGGCAAATTTTTTAAAAAATTTGAATTTAAGAATTTATCTTCTATTTGTTTCAAATGTGGAAGAATTGGACATAAAGATGTGGTATGTCCAAATGGTTTTCAAAAGCCAGATTTTATTGATAAGGAAGTTCCCAAAGAACCTTTATTAGTTGAAGATAGTATTGGTGATTTGGTTTCATGAATTGGGGTTTTGATGATAGCAAACAATACGAGTACCTTTTCTCTACTGACTTTTCTTGACTCAAAGATCGGACGGAAATCAGAATCAGCTCAAGACTGGGTAGATTAGGAATGAGTCAGTTTGTAATTTTCTTTTTTCCCTTTCTCAAGTCAATTGTATATGTTTGAAGTGACTGATGTTAATGAACCCTACACACACACACTTGAGAGATTTAGAATTTCTATTTTTACTCACATTGTCCTGGACGATCTTATTATCGTCCTTGATGATCGATTTCAAAACAGAACTTCTAATCAAGATTTCTTAGTTAAGGCAGCCGCAATTAACTTATCGGCCTGGATAATACTTGTATCAGTCAGGAGGATATGCTCAATACAGAAAGAAATAGCCACCATGATTATATTAAGTTCTATGTATTTTAGGAAATTGGCCAGGATGATCGTGAGATCGGACTGGACGATATGGCACAATTATGCCTAAACTGATCCGGCAATTAAGGAAGAAATTAAGGATGATTGATACGATCACATGGTCCTGGATGATCGCAGGATCGGCCAGGGCGATATATTCAAAAACCCTTAGTTACTCCTGGGCGATCAGGATCGGACAGCTCAAATTTAGGGCGAAGCTCTGGAAAATTTTCCTCTGATTTGAACTAATCATCTGGGATGATCGTGAGACCGTCCTAGATGATCAAGCCTATTTTCAATCATCCAGATCATCTTCAGGGCGATGTTCTAGCCGATCATCTTTGTTTTGAACTGATCGTACATGACGATATTATTATCGTCCTTGACGATAAAGTTGACAACTTGCAATTATTGAGCTCCTTTGAAGCTCTTCAATTTAAGAGCTCTTGTTCAACATTTTTGAAGATCTTTTGGACGCTATCTTGACCTGAGAAAACCTATAGGAGAGAGAGAGAGGGAGAGAGGGAGAGAGGATCTTGTGAGGGGGAGCTTGTGATGGAGTTCACAAGGGTTGCTCTAAGCATTTTTCCACTTCTTCTTCCCTAGAGTCTCTTATCCTTGGAAGGGTTGGGAGAGGTAAGCTTCAGCGATCAATCGAGGTTCTCTGCCTGCTTCAAGATGAAGCAAAAGGAGTTGGGCTCTCTGCCTTGCTTGGGGTGGCACAAAGGAGGTGATTTGTAAGGTTTTCTCCGCCTAGCTGTGGGGGGTAAAGGAGAGTCACGTTGGTAGTGCAATACTCGGAGGGTGGCTCCGGGGAGTGGACGTAGGTCAAGTTGACCGAACCACTATAAACCCTTGTGTTCTTTTTACTTCTTTTGCACTTTTATTTTCTACACTTATTTTTTCGGCCTGACTTTGGTTTGTGATATTTGTTCTTGGTTTTTAAGAATTTTTAAAATACCAATTCACCCCCCCTCTTAGTTAGCCTTGGGACTAGTTCATAGGGCCTAACTTCCTTAACAAACTTTTAAGTGGTATCAGAGCCCTTTCTAGTGTCATCTGAGCACTTTCAAGTGTTATCAGAATGGGATTCATAAAAACCGAGTTTGAAAACTTTTGAATTTTGATCCATGGCTAACTTTTGGAATCGTAATACAACTGAAGGATATTCTATTACACGACCTCCTTTGTTTGACAACCTTCCTTTTGATTTTTGGAAAACCTGCATGTCTACTTTTCTGCAATCAATTGATTATCTCTTGTGGATGCTTATCAAAGAAGGATATTCTCCACGTTCTCATAAAATTAACGGAATTGAAACTAAAGTTGCTTTTATTGAATGGACTTCCGATGAAAGAGATTTAGCTCAATTGAATGCAAAGTGTTTGAACTATTTTTTTTGTGCTTTAAATTCTGAGGATTACATGCGTGTTTCTACTTATTATACTGGAAAAGAGATTTGGGATAGGTTGTGCAATATTTATGAAAGAATCAATGAAGTGAAATAATCTCGTTTGAATATTCTCTTGCATGACTATGAACTTTTTGTAACTTCTTTGCATGCCTTAAGAAGAGAACTTTTAAACTTTGAAAAGGTGAACAAAATATTAAGATGCTTGCCTTCCTATTTTGATGCTAAAATTACTGCTATAACTGAATCTAAGGATTTAAACACCTATTCAAATGATAACTTAGTTGGCTCACTCATTGCTTACGAGCAAGGGGTGAATCAAAGAAATCTTGATGCAGGTGAGAAAAAGAAAGAGAAAATAGTGGCGCTCAAGGCGCACAAATCGGACTCTGACTCTTTCGGGTCTGAAAGCGATGACTTTGCCTTAATCATAAGGCAATTCAAAAACTTTCTAAGAAAGAAATACAAGCTTCATCAAAGTTGGAGAAAAGGTAAGGTAATAAATATCCTAAAGGATCGTCTGATGTGGTTTGTTATGAATGTTGGAAGCCCGGACACGTGAAAGTTGATTGCCCTACACTTAAGACGCACACAAGCAAGGAAACAAATGAGGAGAAATCCAAGTTTAGAAAAGACAAAAAGAGACTTCAAAAGAATTTTGGGCGGAATCTGCATCAGATTCATCAGAGGCAGAACCAGAGATGAGACAACAAACTTGTGCTTAATGGCAAATGATAATCTTGATCAAGAAGAGGTATGTGAACTTTCCTACGATCAACTTCTTGAAGTTTCTGAGAAAATTCATGCATCATTTAGGAAACTTAAGAAAATACATGCTAGCTTGAAATTGGAATTTTTGAATTTACAAAAGAGCATGAAGTTATTCTCAAAGATCATTCTACGATTGATTCAAATCACATGACTCTACTTGATGAATATGATGAGTTAAACAAAAAGCATTGTGAATTAATTGAAGTGCATGAGTCACTAAAAGCCACACACACCTCACTTGAATCTGATTTTAAGTATTCTAAAGAGATGGAGAAAAATTTGAGGATTGATAATGATGCCTTAAAAAGTACTAACTTAAGGATTTAAAATGAATTGGATACATTTAAGAAAATTAGGATGACACCAACACTTGATCAAAAGCCAAAACCTAGGAAGAGGCATTATAACTCAAGCCATTTAAGGAATCCTTTTCCAGGTGTTAGATGCTTTTCATGTGGAATGCTAGGACACATCTCACACACTTGCAATGTTCAACATAATACACGTTGGGTGTGGAGGTGCATGATTTACAGCATACCACACATGCATTGCATTCTACTTTTCATAAGAAGGGACCCAAACCTGTTTGGGTTCCTATATCTGACATTTGATAATTTAGTAGGTGGGCTCTCCCAAAAGGACTCATGAGAGTATGTGGTACCTGGAAAGTGGATGCTCTCAACATATGACTGGTGATGCCAATAAATTTGTTTTGCTGGAGTCCAGGATTGGAGGCAAGGTTACTTTTAGAGACAACACCACAAGGAAGGTGGTAGTCTCAGGTATAATTGGTAATTCCAAGAACCTTATGATTGAAAATATTTTGCTTATAGATGGATTAAAGTACAACCTGCTCAGCATTAGTCAACTTTATGATAAGGGCTTCATCGTGCAATTCTTTGCAAATTCATGCATTATAAGTTTAAGTAACAATACTATTTTGCAGGGAAAGAGGATCAACAATGTCTACATGCTTGATTTAAATAACATTGACTACGCTGCTTCATTTTGCTTAAAAATAGTTATTGATGATTCATGGTTATGGCACCAGAGATTATGTTATGCAAGTATGAAAGCCCTTAGGAAAGTGACACAAAAAGACCTAGTTAGAGGTGTCCCCAAACTTATGTTTTCAAAAGACCACCTTTGTGATGCCTGTTAACTAGGAAAGCAAGTCCACTCCACCTTTCACCCCATTAAGGACATTAGCACCTCTATACCTTTAGAAGTCCTTCACATGGATTTCTTTGGGCCCATTAGCACTGCCAGCTTGGGGGCGAAAGTCAATTGGTTTGGTGATTGTTGATGACTACTCGAGGTTCACTTGGACTAGATTTCTTTCACATAGACATTGAGTTAGAACATGTGACAATTGAAAATCAATTGGCAGACATCTTTACTAAACCATTGGCCTTCGACACCTTCAGCTCTTTAAGGATCAGATTGGGTGTGATTGACATAAATGCATGAACTTGATCTTTTACTTACTTTCTTTTGTTGTTGTACTTTTTCATTTCTTTTATTTGCTTTTCCTTTTTGCTCTTTATTTTATTTTCTTCTTTTTAATTTACTGTTAGTTTTTGTTTAACTTTCATTTAAAAAAAATATTATTCAGAATCATCTCTGAAATGATATCGTATGCCTTGTCCTTGCTTTTAAAAATTTGTAGTCAATGTTTTACATCTCTTAATCTATTAAATGGTAAAAATATACCGTTGATTGTGTCCCTTCCTCTAACCTATTTTAGTGGCACAATTTTCTTTTCTAATAAAAAATCTACTTCAAATTAACAAATGGAGTATGAAATTAAGATCCTTTCTAACCTTGCTACAACAAATCTATCTTGTATTTATAATGATCCAAATCTTTTTGTCACAACAAGATTCCTCGTTACCCTTGACATTGGTTATTGATTCTGTTTTGTGGATTATTCTTCTCTATGTTAGAGAGAGTGCTCCTATTCTCTAATATCTAAAAGATATACTCACAACTAAGGTTGTTTTTAAAAGCTTTTGAAAGAGAATGGAGCTTGCAAAAATAAAATAAAAAATTGGCCAATGATGCCAACAAAAGATGCGCAATGACACCAAATTAAAAAAAATACACAAAGTGTATCAAAAATCAAAAGATGCGCAAAGCGACATTCAATTGACAAGAGGCATAAGATGAGCCCACCAAAAGCAAGCTCTCCTCTCTTTTCAAATCTTTTAAAACTTAGACGATTTCATGTATCAAATGCTTGATTTCGATTGTTTTGCGATTATGACGAATTTACTTTGGTACATTATTCTATAAGATATTTTTTCTGAAACCAAGTGATGATTGGATCCTTTTTTTTTATCATACCTAATTGATTTTTTGAGTTAGGTCATTGATTTTCAAAGACGATTCTACCCTAAAAGAAAGGCCGAGCTAAGGGTAACCATGATCGGATATTATACTGTTTTGTGGATTTTTTTTATGTTGATTCATTAGCTCACAAATTTTTAAAATCATTCACATGGAATACTTCATCTTGTTCATGCCTTGGTCAAAATTTTTTTTACCTTATTTCTTGCTTTCCTCCACCTTTTTGAGATGTCAAATGGGGGAGTAGTAAAGTTGCATGTTAGTAGGGTTGTATGTTTGAATCTTTTTTCTTAATATTTATCTTACACTGTCATTTTTAAAATAATCGTCGGAGTGTTTGGCATCATTAAAAAGGGGGAGATTGTTGCAGATTTGGTTTCATGAATTATGGTTTTGATGATAGCAAATAATATGAATGTCTTTTCTCTACTGACTTTTTAGGACTCAAAGATCGGACGAAAATCGGAATCAACTCAAGACTGGGTAGATTAGGAATGAGTTAGTCTATAATTTTCCTTTTTACCTTTCTCGAGTCAATTATAAATGTTTGAAGTGACTGATGTTAAGTAACCCTACACACACACTTGAGGGATTTAGAATTTTTATTTTTACTCACATCATCCCGGACAATCTTATTATTATCCTGGATGGTCAAT
This sequence comes from Dendrobium catenatum, assembly GCF_001605985.2. Classification (NCBI taxonomy): domain Eukaryota; kingdom Viridiplantae; phylum Streptophyta; class Magnoliopsida; order Asparagales; family Orchidaceae; genus Dendrobium; species Dendrobium catenatum. The sequence continues at coordinate 444,278 of NW_021319962.1, read as the reverse complement.
TTCAAAATAGAACTTCTAATCAGGATTTCTTAGTTAAGGCAACCGTAATTAACTTATCGGCCTGGATGATACTTGTATCGGCTAGGACGATATGCTAAATACAGAAAGAAATAGCCACCATGATCAAATTAGTTATTCTATATTTTTGGAAATCGGACAGGACGATCGTGAGATCGGCCTGGACGATATGGCACAATTATGCCTAAATTGATCCGACAATTAAGGAAGCAATTAAGGATGAATGATACAATCACATTGTTCTGGATGATCGCAAGATCGGCCAGGATGATATATTCAAAAACCCTTAATTTCTCCTGGCCGATCAGGATCGGACAGCTCGAATTTAGGGCGATGCTCTGGACGATTTTCCTCTAATTTGAACTAATCGTCCGGGACGATCGTGAGATCATCCTGGATGATCAAGCCAATTTTCAATCATCCAGATCATCTTCAGGGCAATGTTCTGGCCGATCGTCTGTGTTTTGAATTTATCGTACATGATGATATTATTATCATCCTAGATGATAAAGTCAACAACTTGTTATTATTGAGCTCCTTTGAAGCTCTTCCTTTTAAGATCTCATGTTCAACAACTTTGAAGATCTTTTGGCTGCTGTCTTGACCTGAGAAAACCTAAAGGAGAGAGAGAGAGAGAGAGAGAGAGAGAGAGAGAGAGAGAGAGAGAGAGAGAGAGAGAGAGAGAGAGAGAGGATCTTGTGAGGTGGAGCTTGTGAGTGAGTTCACATGGGTTGCTCCAAGCATTATTCCACTTCTTCTTCCCTAGAGTCCCTTGTCCTTGGAAGGGTTGGGAGAGGTAAGCTTCAACGATCGATCAAGGTTCTCTGCCTGCTTCAGGAGGAAGCAAAAGGAGTTGGGTTCTCTTCCTTGTCGGGCTGGCAAAAAGGAGGTGTTTTGTAAGGGCTTCTCCGCCTAGCTGTGGGGGCTAAAGGAGAGTCACGTTGGTAGTGCAATACTCAGAGGGAACCTCCAGGGAGTGGACATAGGTCAAGTTGACCGAACCACTATAAATCCTTGTGATCTTTTTACTGCTTCCGCACTTTTATTTTCCGCACTTGTGTTTCTGTGATGACTTTGGTTTGTGATATTTGTTCTTGGTTTTTAAGAATTTTTAAAAATACCAATTCACCCCCCCCCCCTTGGTTAGCCTTGGGACTAGTTCATTGGGCCTAACATCCCTAACAAACTTTCAAGTAGTATTAGAGCACTTTCTAGTGTCATCTTAGCACTTTTGGATAGTTCTTACGAACCTTGGATGCACGTCAAATTCAAATCCAAAAAAAAAGTTTAAAAGTGTTAAGAGAGATTCTCATTTAAATCATGGTGCATAATTTTAACCAGTTTGCCAGATCATTGGTGGATCAAATTCAGAATGCATTCCATTGAAGACAGCTGAAAAAATTGCTGAAATCAAGGGAGGAGATGAAGTTGCTGTTAGGCTTAATTCAAATTTGTTGGTTGAGCCGGTTATAGCTCAAAATACAAATATTGAATACAATTAATTTGGTTCTTTGATTCCTGAAATCAGAGATGAAACTAACGAAGTTGATTTGATAATTCTAATATATGAGGAAGATTCTAACGGAGTTCAACATAGCAGTGCTGAAATTTCAGGATCTCAAAATTAAAATTTTGAAATCCCACAAAGTATGGAGGCAGATAAGGTTGTTGAGGAGCTTAAGACAGATTTATCTCCAATAAATCTAGCTGGACAAATTTCTATTATTCCAATGGATATTCCTAAGATTGCTGAGAATTTGAATTTTCAAATCCCACAAATGATAATGGCTGTTATGGAGGAGTTTGAGAAGGAGCAGGTTTCGATTTTGACTCCTACTAAGGCTGAAAATATTTATGGAATATTTACTAATAATAATAAATTAAGAGATGGCTTTTCTAATTCCATATCTCCTTCTTCTACAACCAGTTTGAAATTCAGAAAAACTATTTTATTAAAGAATAAAAAATGTTCTTCGATGGAGCTATTTTCTTCCGGTTCCAAACCCAAGCTGTTCAAAGAACTTCAAGAGCTAGGACCAGTGAAAGATCAATCTAGAAGGAGGATTATTGATCACTGAATGAAGAACGATTTGAAAAGTTCTTCCCAAAACTGTTCAGTAATATGATACTTGATTTTTTCATCTTAATCTGAAAAGCCGTAAGAGACATTAAGACGGAAATTCTAATCAAAGAATTTTCCACTTATTTTGATTAGTATTACAAAATTTGTATTTGGAAAAGACATCTAAAATACCTATCATTATTTTTCATAGGTATTTTGAGATTGTCTTATCTTTTTTTTGTAATTTTCTTTTATTTTTCTTTTTTAGATGTTCTTTTCTTTTGGCATTTTTGTTCTTTAAACTTACTATATTTGTTTATGGGATTGTTACTGGATCCTATTCTTTAACCGGATGGGAACTCTGGGATACTAACCAACCTTCGGGTTGTTTCATATTATTGGTATCCCCTGCATCTCAATGATTTTAAAATAGGAAACAGTGGGGTTCATTTCAAATTAATAGGTTTAATGATAACAAAATTGCTTTCAATAAGGATCCTTTTTCTCTTGATCAAGGATCTTTTAGTTTTTTTATTCCCTAGTTTGTATTAGGTTGTTATTTCTTTTATTTTAATGCAACTTTGCATTTTCTCAAAAAAAAAAAATCACAAATGATAAGATGAGAGAACTAATAAAATTAAACAAGAAATTATAAAAATTCAATTTTAACTAGGAATAAATCTAATCTTTATGACAAATTATTCTCTTGAAAAATTCAAAAGTAAATAATTAAATATATAACCCGTAAATTCTAAACAATGCAATAATATGTATGTCTAGTTAGAATAATTATTAGTGTTTTTCTAAACTTGAATTATAACCTTATTCATTTTTACTATTTCTAAATTATGATGCATAATCCTATATTTTAGAAATTTTAAATTATCAATTTTTATTTTAGTTATTTAATTAATCTAAATTATAGATTTCTTTTTTTGCTAGAGGACAAGCAAGAGTTTAAATTGGAAAAATTTTGATAAGTTTAAATTATATATTATTTAATATATTTTATTTCTAATTAAATTTTGTGTTTTAGTTATTTCTATGCAAAAAAAACTTAAAAATTGGTAAGAATTCTAAGGAGCCCTCAATGCCAAGTCGTCCAAAGAAACAACACCATAATGCTACCTTTAATACCTTCGAAGTGCTCAAATTCTTACATTATGGTGTCAAGTTCTCTATCGAAAGCACTACTGATTCAACACAGATAGCGCCATAGTATTATCGACACCATAACATCGGAAGGTTAGCTTTGAAGATCTAGATTCTCTATTTTTAAAGATTATGGCCCCAATAATTTTTCATGCCTTGGAGTTATTTTTTCACTTAGAGTGGCACAATGCTCAAATAACTAGTGTTGTGGCATTGTAATCATAACTTCATATGGGCTCATTTTATCAGCAAAGAGATGTGACGATTCATTAAGTAGCTGATCCACATCAGCAAGCACCGTGGCAGTGCAAAAGCTTCAACATTAAGGTACTCATTGACTTCAAGGGTGCCATAATGCTATTATTTAAGCGCCTCAATGCCAGTTGCCATTTTTTATTTTTTATAAATAAATATAATGTTATGTATATAAGGGAGTTCAATTACATATGTAATTTTAGTACTTTTTAAAGTTCTTCTCTAGTTTTCTCTTAGAGTAAAATCTAAGGGAGGCTAGGAAGTATAAGATATAAATATTTAGAGCATTTAGATTATGTCTCCTAAAGCAAATCTATAAGGGATAAGGAATGTAGAGGAGACACTTTGATCCTTCATGGTGATATCACTTTCTTGTACTTTTTATTCTTCTATAAGTTTAATGAAAATGTGTTTGCTAGATATTTATTCCATGTCTATTTAATTCTATTATTTTGGATTGAAGTTCTAAAATGTATGTTGAGTACTAATGAAGGCTTTTGTTTTATAAACTATTAAAAAATATTTTCAATGTTATCCCACTCTTTACTTAATGCACATTATGGCCATATGTGTGGTTTATGTTGCAAGTTAGTTTTCAAAACTATGTTTTTATATCATGTGAGCTTTTGATGATACAAAAATCTTACTGTATTTATTACTGTTTCTCCTAAAATATATTGGAAAATTTTTGTTTGTGTTATTTATGTGTACTAAGGTTTAAGAAAAATCACACTCCATACTATAGAAGACTTCAAGACAAATAAGATTAGGGTTTATTGTAATTGAAGTATGTACTTTTTTTTATTTTTGTTGAGTCTGAGAGATTGTAATTATAATTGGATAACCGTACACACACACACACACACACACACACACACACTGGAGGAGTGAGTATAAACTTATATTTTTAAAATTAAGCATATTATATGACTCTAGAATAGTAAGGGATGATTTCACCTAAGTGTTCCTCCAAAAAGAAGTTAATCAAATTATGCCTTTGAAATTTTGAATTGAAATGTTTGTACTGTACAAAGTTATATTCATGAAGATGACATCTAGAGTACGAAATAAATATGTACTAGATCATCCCAACAAACTCACCATTTTCTGAGCTGATCGTAATGTATTAAAATAGTTTTGTGCAGATTACATCCAGAGTACAAAATGAGTGTGTTCCAGTCCATCCAAACTAACAGGTAAATTTTTTGAACTGTTCATACTGTATGAAATTAGTTTATTACAGATGATGTCCGGAGTACGAAATGGACTCGTCCATTTTTGTACCAAATAAAACATGATTTGGTTAAACTGATTATACTGTATGAAATGAAGTTCATAAAGTATGTCGACCAGTGTATAAAATGCATTCATACAGAACTATACCTAGCAAACTTGTTTATTTTTTAACAGTTCATACGATACGATGTCAGTTTGTACATACGACACATAGAGTACAAAAATTGGTTCATCCAGTATCATACAATGATTTTAAGTTGTTCATACATACGAAGTAAAATCATACTGTACGATCCAAGATGGTCAAATTGAAATTTTAAATTTTTTGGATGGTTTTTCATGTCTTTCATATTTAAGAGTCCTAAAAATTGACTGACAAAAACTCCTACTGCAAGTTTCTTTTAAGAGTGCACTTGGAGAGCGTGGGAGAGTTTCTTGGGACTAGAGAGTGAGATATATCTTAACAGAGATTTGTGAGGGGATTTACAAGATTGTAAATAAGTGAGTATCACTTATTTTTTCTTTGAAGTTCTTCCTAACTTTCTTAAAGAGTATTGGAAGAATATTTTTAAATAAGCAACAGTACTATATCAACACCAGGAGTGTGTGAAATGATGACGGTACTCTGCAAACATTATGTGGGTGTGATAGGATGATGGTACTCTACTAATACTTGTTGGGTGTGAAAGGATAACAATTCTCTACCAACACTAGAAGGGTGTGAAAATATATTGATTCTCTACCATCACTAAGAGGGTAAAAAAGGACAATGATACTCTGCTGACACTAGGAGGGTGTGAAAGGATGACGGTTCTCTACCGTCATCATGAGGGTGAGAAAGGATGATGGTACTCTAATGCACTGGGGTTGGTGGAAAACATTATGAAATTGCTTGCATTCTATTTACGCTTGCATTTTATTTTCATTAAAATTGCTTGGTGAAAAACATTATGAAATTTGTTATTGTAAATTGTTTTTAAGAATTTTCTTACAATTATTTAAGTTTTTTGTTTAAATTTTAAAAACTAAAAGAAATTTGAACTCCTATTAGGATTGTATTTTTATTGCAACAATTTTCCAATTCATCCCCCTCTAGGCGCATCTCGTAATTTCAATTGGTTATGAATGTAGGAAGCTTGGACACATCAAATCTAATTGCCCAAATCTCAAAACTAATCCTAGCAAGGAGAAGATTGAGGAGGAAACCAATGTAAGAAAGAGTAAGAAGAGAATGCATAGAGCATTCTTGGTAGACTCAACTTTAGATTCCTCAGAAATAGAAGTAGAGGAGAAAGTTACAAACTTGTGTTTAATGGCCGACAAGCTTGATCAGTCAGATTATGAAGAGGTATGTGACTTAACCTATGATGAGTTATTTGACGTTTCTATGAAAATTCATACTACTTATAGGAAACTAAAAAAATTGCATGCTAAATTGAACTTAGAATTTTTAAATTTACAAAAAGAGTATGAAATTCTTAGGACTTATCACACAATGATTGATAGAAATTACATGAAATTATTGGATGAGTTTGATGATTTCAATAAACATCATGACCTATTGAAATCATCACATACTGAACTTGAAAATGATTTTAAAATATATATAGATGAATCTTATCATAGAGAATGTTATTTGAAAGTTGACAATGCTATTTTAGAAACTGCTAACTCATATTCAAAAGTGAAATTGAAAGCTCTTAAGAAAAATAGGACACCACTCACACGTGAACAATTTTTCAATTCTGATCAGAAACCTAAAATGTTAAAACCTAGTAAAAGATAATATAATACATATAGATTAGTTAATCCTTTTTATGGAGTCAAATATTTTTCTAATGGAATGTTTGGTCATATCTATTGTACTTGCACAATTTATAGTAAAACACATCAAGTGTGGAGACCTAAGATGCATAAAAAATGTCATATGAAACATGCATCTAGATTATTATTATAAAACGGTGAACGTAAACTTGTTTGAGTTTCCAAATCTAACATTTGATTATTTTATAGAAACACTCTCATATAAGGCCTCATGAGAGTATTTTGTACATGGACTGCAAAGGTCCAAGTATATGACTGGAGATACGACACAATTCATATCATTGGAAGCTAGGAATGGATGCAAGGTTACTTTGGGAGACAATACCACCAGAAAAGTGGTAAGTAAAGGTATGATTGGGAATTTAAATAATTTTTTTATTGATAATGTCTTATTGGTAGAAGGATTAAAAAATAACTTATTGAGTATTAGTGAGCTATATAATAAAGGTTATAGTGTAATTTTTTTCCCACTAGCTATATAATAAGCCAAAAAAAATTGATGTATTGCATGTAAATAGGATAAATAACGTGTATATACTTGACTTAAATTTTTATAAACATTTTAATACTTTTTATCTCTAAATAGTTACTGATAAATCATCGTTATGACATAGAAAACTTTGTCACACAAGCATGAAAAATCTTAGGAAAATTACCTTAAAAGAATTGGTTTAAGAAATACCTAAACTAGACTTTACTAAGGATAACCTATGTGATGCATGTCAATTAGGAAATCAACTGAGGTCCTCTTTTCATTCCATTAATGATCTTAGAATAAGCAAACCATTAGAAATCATTGACATGGATCTTTTTGAACCAGTTAGCATTTTATGTCTAGGAGGTAAAGTGTTTCGATTTGTAATTGTTGATGATTTTTTAAGATACACTTGGGTCAAATTCTTATTTCATAAGAGTTAATCATTTGAGAAATTTAGAATTTATTCTACTTAGATTCAAAGAAAGCTAGGATGCAAGATTTTATCATATCAAATTGATCAAGGAGGAGAATTTAAAAAATAAAAAATTTCAATATTTTTTAAAGAATATAGAATTGATCATAATGTTTCAGCACCTAGGACCCCTCAGTAGAATGGGGTTGTTGAAAAAAAGAATAGAACATTAAAAGAAGTTGCTAGAGCCATATTGGAAGAATACTCACTTCCAAAATATTTTTAGGTTGAAGCAGTTAGTACAGCTTATTATGTTCTTAATAGGGTGAACATTAGATCCAAATTGAATAAGACACCCTATAAACTTCTAAAATGTAGAACACCTAATTTTTAGATTTATATTTTTTGGATGCAAGGTGTTCATTCATAATAATGGTAAAACTCCTTTAGGAAAATTTGATCCTAAATTAGATGTATAAATTTTCTTTGGATATTCTAGTGTTGGAAAATCCTATAGATTTTTTAATAAGAGAACTTTGGTAGTTGAGGAGAAAACACATGTTATTTTTTATGAATCTACCATTTTATAAGAGCCAAGGTAGGAAGATGACCATATTTAAAATATCTCTCAAGGAATTAAGAAGTGAAATTTGGAAGAGAATGTTTGATCAGAAAACTCTTTTCCTAGAGACTGGAAATTTTCTATGAGTCATCCTAAGGAATTGATTTTAGGGGAACATAGTGAGGGTGTTAGAACTAGACATGGACATAGTAAAGAAGTGAATAATTCTACCTATATATTGATGATTGAACCCTTAAATATAAATCAAGCACTTTTGAATGAATTAAGGATTTTGTCCATGTAGGAAGAATTTAATCAATTTTTTAGAAATGATATTTGGAAATTAATGAAAGGCCTAAAGATCAAAGTGTTGTTGGAACCAAGTGGGTGTTCAAAAATAAAATAAATTATTCACCTGTTATGGTTAGAAATAAGGCTAGATTGGCGGCTAAGGAGTATAATAAAATAGAAGGGACTGATTTTAAAGAAACTTTGCCCCTGTAGTTAGACTTGAAGTAATTAGGGTATTGTCAACCATTTCTTATTTTAAAGGGTTTAAATTGAATCAAATGGATGTTGGAGTGCCTTTTTTAATAGGGTGATATAAGAGGATGTTTATATTGAATAACCTTCAGGTTTTGAAAATTCTAAATTCCCTAATCATGTGTTTATATTGAAAAATACATTGTACAGACTAAAATAGTCACCTAGGGCTTCATATGAGAGGTTAAGCACTTTTCTATTAGAAAGGTTATTTATTAAAGGAACTGTGGACACCACTCTCTTTTTGAAATGGATAGGAGTTTACATACTCATTGTTCAAATATATGTTGTGATACCTTATTTGGATCTACAAATAAAAATCTTTGTAATAATTTTTAAAAAATAATGAGTAGTGAATTTGAAATGAGTTTGATGGTAGATTTGAGTTATTTTCTTGATTTTAGCATAAAAAATATAAGTAATGAACTTTTCTTAGTCAATAAAAGTATATTAAGGACATTCTCAAGTAATATGAAATAAATAATGCTAAACTAATGACTACACTAACGAGTTACTTAGTGCAATTAGATAAGGTCTCTAAGGGAAAATCTATTGATCAAAATAAATTTAGAGGTATAATTAGATCATTGCTTTACTTAACTGCTAGAAAACCAGATATCATATTTAGTTTTTTGTATATGCGCTAGATTTTAATCTGATCTAAAAGAATCACTTTTGACAATAGTTAAAAGAATTCTGAGATATCTTTTGGGAACACAAAACTTAAGAATTTGGTATCTTAAGCACAACTCTTCTTTTTAAATAGTGTGATATTCTGATAAAGATTTTGTAGAATGTATGGTTAATCAAAAAAGTATTTCTGGACTTATCAATTCATAGGAAACTCTTTAGTTCTTGGTCTAATAAAAAACATAATTCAGTAGCCCTTTCTACTAGTGAAGCATAATATATTTCCTTAGGTAGTTGTGTGGCACAAATTCATTGGTTAAATTAATAATTGATTGACTTAAGATTTTATTTTGTCACAACTCCAATTTTTTGTTATAATATAAGTGCCATATACATTTCAAAGAATCCTATTCAACATTCTAGATCCAAGAATATTGATATAAGGCATCACTTCATTAGAGATCATGTAGCTATAGGATAAATTGAATTGCATCATATTGCTACTGAGAATCAACTTGCAAATATTTTTACAAATCCACTGGCTTTTAACATGTTTAACTCTTTAAGAACTAGATTAGGTGTGATTGATCTTAATGCTTAAATTAAAATTCTACAAACTTGATCTGTTCTGTAATTATGTGTTTATTTATTTTCTCTTGTTGTTTTTTTATTTGTTCTTACTTGTTTTTCTTTCTTTAGTTTTGTATTTTTATGTTTTTTAATTTTATTGGAAGCATGTTATTTTTGTGTGAAAATGTTTTTTATTTATCATGTCTTATTTTAAATATTTTAATCATAATATATGAAAGATTTTGTACTGTACTAATTTTGTAGCATGTATATGGTAGGTTTTTGAGTTGAAAACACAAAACTGAGTTTTTCATTGAATTTTATACTGTACGATGTTCCATCATCTGTAAAAACTATCTTATTTTGTATGTATGATTGGGTATAATTTCCAAGCATTCAGTTATTTTTATTAGATCGTATGTATGAAATTACCTTTTGTTTATGTGATCCTGTTGTCAGTTTCTTATATGGACAAAACTAACTGTCATAAAATGATCTTAAATTCTTTGATCATCCCAAAAGAATAGGTGTTTATTTGTACTATCATTTGGTCAAAAAGTCTGTATGAAATGATGCCTCAAAAATGGTGTTTTAAGAAAAGACATTTCATTTTTGGCCGTTTCTATTCATGCATAAGAAATATTTTTCATCTCGTACGATTTTAGAATCATACATTTGATCCATATTTTGTACTATACGATAGGTCATTTTTTCTTTAAATAGAAGGGTCTTGGATAAGTTTGACTTCACATTTTCTTTTATTTCCAAACCTTCTCGAGTCTAAACCTTAGGAATGACTAGCAGTAGCAAATGACCTTACACTTCTAAGGGCTCGTCCTCTTGATCTGGTAGAAATGACAATTTTCTTTCCAAAGAAAATGAGGAAGCTTTTGATAGGTATTTTGCTGCCAAAACAACCCCTTCCCGACTCCTCATTCAGAGTGATTTCAATATTTCTATCATGCCCTTTTTTGCCTTAACCCATTTTTCCTTTATCCTTACCCTAATACATGCCTACAATTATGAAACTTTTCAAATGGTCCTTGAAAATATGAAAGTAAACCAAGATCACACTAGGATTACTTCCTTTTTCTTTAAACTACATATAGAAATTAGTAAGGAATATCTAGGCAACTTCCTACACCTTAGAACCTAAGGAGATAGAGCGCACACCTTAACCTCTAGAGAAGATTTTGACTGGTTAAAATAAATCAGACTCTTAGAGGTGTTGCCCAATTGAGCCATCTATCTCTTGTATACACTCTTAATCAAAATGCAAGGATTATCCAGCACATTTAGAGAACCTTTATAGTTCCAAAAGCTGGTGATCGCATAAACTTGACTCCTCTTTTATCCATTGTCACATATTTGATTATGATTGAAAATCTTTTCATGAATCCCAACTTATTATGGATTACATTTATAAACTTTCTAATATTTGACTTCCTTATAATAAGAAGATGAAAAATGTGGCTTAGGACATATAGTTGTTTATATCTTAGAGAAAAAGTACAACCTAATCCTTCCTGATCCACCCACATAACTTTTTTTTTTTTCACTAATGCCGCTTTCTGGGCACTCTTTGGTCAAGATAAAAGTTCAGAGGGAGAAGATTCAGAGAGAGGAGTACAAGCTCCAGCACTAGCACCTGCACCTAAACCCAACTAGAATTTCTACCAAGAAATGGTCCAACATTTTGATAAAATGCAAACTCATTTTGATCATTACTTTGATCAAATTGAAAATCACTTAAATCAGCATGATACTAGATATAACGACGAAACTGGTTGCATTCGAGGGCAATTTAACTCTGTTAACACTAATGTAGCTATGATCAGTAGTTACTTTATAATGTTCAACCCTCCACCAGATTAAGGCCCCTCTAGTTATTAGTCATACTTTTGTGTTGAAGTTGCTGATGAGTTTATGTGTTTATTATTGAGATGTTTTTCTATGATTTCATGTATTAGTGTTTTCATGTATTATTATTTTTTTTTTATTTCTAGGATGATGTTATTTTGGATGATGTAAAATAAAAAATGTGTGTGTATGTGTTCTTGAATGATAAATAAAATGATGGAATGTTATGTTGATGTACATTGAAGTTTCACTTCTTGAATTGTCTTTTTTTTTTTCTTTAGACAAATTATTTGTGGTTGATCTCTTGAATAGAATTTTGAATTATTTTATTCTACAAATTAATTTCCTTATAAAATTTAATCTTTCAAATTTTATATTAAAATTCTAGCTAGCTGTAGATAAGCAGATCAATTTCATGTTCGTATAGATTAATATTATTTAGATATAATTATTGCTAAATAGATGTCTTATTTATTTATTTTTTTCAATGTGTTTATTTTTATTATTATTAGAATTTTAATTAAGATTATTGATATTGGAAAGACCAAAAAAGGAAAAGAATGCACAATGCATGTAAAATTGAAAAGATGTGCAATATTCGCTAAGTAAAAAGACCCACAAAATTAGCCCAGTAGAAAAGATGCACAAAGTGTGTCACAAACAATTAAAAAGATGTGCAATGTCACCAACTAAAAAATTCATAGTATTCTTTCCATTATCATTTTATCTCTAATCCAAATCCATATAATCAACAATTATCTTCACTATTGAATTATAAATTAATTAATCTTTATTTCGTCATTTTTACAATAATCATTTTTAGTTAATTTATCTAAAATGAACAGAGAGCGTGGTTGACTTTTCTTGTCTTATTTATTCTTTGAATTAAAATTATTTTTTTTTTAACAATAGGAAGTTACTCTTGTATTTGTATTTAGTTTAAAATCTTCTTCTTTATCAACTATTTTGATTTATCCGTACAAACTTTTCACTTCAAGATATACTTCCCTTTTCATTATTGTCAAAAGGAGAAGTCTTTAGTTATTGTTAGATGTCTGTGATTGTTTGTTATATGTATTGTTTTAATGTGTGTATGTTTTGTTTGTGTTATTTTTTATTTTTCATTTTGTTTCTTTTTTATTTTGGGGTTGCGTTTTTTATTTTCATGGGAACACCTTATTTCAAATTGGTCATTCATTTAGGGGGAGCTTAAGAAAAAATAGCCATAAATGTTAACTCAAATAATAATTATTTTATCATCATAAAAAAGGGGGAGATTTTTGCAACTTAGCTTTCAAAACTATGCTTTAATATCATGTGAGTTTTTGATAATACCAAAATCTTATTGTGTTGATTACTATTTTTCCAAACATATGTTGGAAAAATTTTATTTGTGTTGTTTGTGTATACTAACAACAACAACAACAACAACAACAAGCCTTTATCCCACTACGTGGGGTTGGCTACATGAATCCTTTTTCTCCATTTTGTCTTATTAATAGTCAAATTCTCGTTTAAATCTAATAAAGAAAGGTCATTCCTAATATTTTCTAACGAAGTCTTTTTAGGTCTACCCCTACCTTTATTAACATAAGTCAAATATAATACCTCTACTCTCCTAACCAGGTCATCGAAAGGCCGCCATTTTATGTGACCAAACCAGCTAAGGAAACTCTCTCTAATCTTATCTTCTACTGGAGCTACTCCAACTTTTTCACGTATATGCTCATTTCGTATCCTATCTCTGAGGGTAAATCCACTCATCCACATGAGTATCCTCA